>NW_016817388.1:190819-198063 GCF_001698545.2 Rhinopithecus bieti | reverse complement strand
CTCTCTTCTCCCTCTCTCTCTCTCTCTCTCTCTCTCTCTCTCTCTCTCTCTCTCTCTCTTTCTCTCTGTCTTTTGGATCTTGCTCTGTTGCTCAGGCTGGAATACAGTTGTAAAATCATGGTTCACTGCAGTCTTGGCCTCCAGGCTCAAGGGAGCCTCTGACCTCAGCCTCCTGAGTAGCTGGAGGCATGCATTACAGGCATGCATCACCATGCCGGGCTTTTTTTTTTTTTTTTTTTTTTCAGATGGAGACAGGGTTTCACCATGTTGCCCAGGCTTGTCTCAAACTCCTAAGCTCAAGCAGTCCACCTGCCTTAGCCTCCCAAAGTGTTGGGATTACTGGTGTGAGCCCCCAGTAATCACTTGAGTCCAGGAGTTCGAGACCAGCCTGGGCAACACAATGAGCCAACACGATGAGACCTCTACAAAAAATTTAAAAATTAGTTGAGCATGGTGGCACATGCTTGTTGTCCCAGCTACTCAGGAGGCTCAGGTGGGAAGACTGCTTGAGCCCAGGAGGTTGAGCCTGCAGTGAGCTGTGATTGTGCCACTGCACTTCAGTGTGGGAGACACAGTGAGACCATTTCCAAAAAACAAAAGAGAGAGAGAGAAGATGGACCTGAATTAATAGAAAGCATTTCCCATTTACATTTTCATATATCATTTCTTAACTTAAAAAATTAAAAGCTAATATTAAAAAACAATAAATTTGACATATGAATTACTGATAAGTCTTCAAATTTCATGCATTCAAATATATTCACATTCTTGATTTGTAATAATTAGAATCAGTAGCAGTGTTACCGAAAGTGTAGTCTACTGGCAGGTGCCAATCAACAAACTATTTGTTACCAGTACAAGAAAAGATGAGTGTAGAAAGCCAGAATATTCAGAAATGTTTTATAACAATTTGACACAGTTTTGGCATTTCTTTTTGTATTTTATAAATGTATCACTCAGCATAGATTAGAAACTTTAAAAATAAATGGTCCTTCATCAAAGATAGCTTGAGAAGCACTGGTATAAATTACTAAAATCAACAGATACTAACCAAACTTAGTTAAGCTAATAGTTTTAATCTCTTTTCCTACTAAATTATGTTTTTAAAATCAGAAACACAATGCCTGTTATGACTGTAAAATCAAATGGAATATAATAGAAAGAATTGTCACTTTTTTTTACAATGCTATGATCAGTAATACGAAATGAAAACAAAGATTTGAAACAAAGATATGAAAACAAAGTTTGCATCTTCTCAGATGTATTCCTAACACCAAATACATTCACAAATTAAGTTCTCAGTAAAAATGTATTCAATTAATGTCACAGTAATGCAGATTGGTCATGATGAGTAACTAAATCAAATCTTTGCCATTCAATTCAATCATAGAATGACTTCAAGTTCCAACTCTTCCTTGTGCCCTTTCCTCCCTTTTTTTGGGAATGTCTATGAGTGCTACATGAACGGAGCATGAAAGTTAAGCTTCCAACTTTCTGCCTAGAACTTTGCATATACCTGGCACATGGTAGTTGTTAAGTAAGTGTTAAATGTATGATGAAATGTTATCTAGCAGTACAATAACTGCAAGTAGAAGACAAGATTATGAAAAAGGAAAATCTAAGATCTCTACTGTATCAGTGATTGCCACAAAAATTAAGCATAATAAAGTATCTCAAAATTCACTGATTTAAAAGAACAATAATTAATTTGTAGAGATCCGTGGATTGGCCAAGGGTAAACTGATTCAGGCCAGACTCAGCTAAGGCAACTCAACTCTATTCCACATGACTCTTGTCTTGGGCATGTTCTTCTCATGGCAATAACAGAAGTACAAGAGAGCAGGCCCAATCATACAAGCACTTTTTAAGCCTTCAATTATATCACAACTACCAACATCTCACAGGCCAAAGCAAGACATAGGGTCAATTCCAGAGCCAAGGGGTGGGGATACAACTTAACCATTTTGGGAAGGCACTGCAAAATTGCTGGAAAGGGTATGAATCTATAATCCTATTTATTGGTAGGGAGTGAAGAGTTGGAACAATAATCCAGTCTGTCACACTGCAGTAGGCAGGAAAATATGACAAAGATGTCCATATCCAAATTCCCAGAACCTGTGAATATGTGTTCTTACATAGCAAAAGGGACTTTGTAGAGATGATTAAATTAAAGATTTTGAGAGAGGGAGACTATCCTGGATTATCCAGGTGGGCCCAATGTAATCTCAAGGGTCTTTATAAGATGGAGGAAGGAGGGTCAGAGTCAAAGAAAGAGATGTGATGACAGAGACAGAGACTGTTCATGATGCTATGCTGCTGGCTCTGAAGATGGAGGAAGAGGCCACAAGCCAAGGATGCCAGGTGGCCTTAACAGCTAGAAAAGGCAAGAAAACAAATTATCCCCTGGAGCCTCCAGAAGGAATGCAGTCCTAATAACAACTTGATTTTAGCCCAGTGAAAACCATTTCAAACTTCTGACTTCCAGAATCATAAGATAATACATTTGTGTTGTTTCAATTTACTAGGTTTGTGGTAATTTGTTACAGCAGCAATAGGAAACTAATACACATACCTACAAAATCTATAAACTGAATAAGATTTCTAAATAATCAATAGAACCATCATATGTAATTATACTACAAAATAAACACCATTTGAGTTGATAGGATTATTTGTAGAAAATATATTAAGGTTTATGACTTTAGTTTGCTTATTAATGCATGTAACTGTTAAACAGTCTCTTCATTCATCAAACATATATTCCATCAACAAAATTACTGAGACCATCAACCCTAAACTCCTGGCTTGAATAATGAATAGAGTTTGACAACCTCATATTTACAAAGGCAATAACTATGATACTCCAGCCTTTATGAACCTCCCTGAGTTTCTTCATATCTTCAAATTCATGCTGATCTGCCTTCCAATCTGCTTTTCAGAGATTGCCATCCACTCACTAAACTTTTTAAAATCTACCACTCATATTATCCCCTCATTGAGACTCTGAGGTCAGAGGGCATTATTTCATTTGTGGTTAGTCTAAAAATCTCTAAAGTTCTTCTTGATTGCCAAAATGGTTTCATTTTTTCCTTATCTATGCTTACAGTAAAATTTCTCTAGATGGAATTCAGAAACATTCCAAGCAAAAAAATATAATTTTAAAACTGAACTGTACAGTGCTTGCTTAGGAAACTTTAAAAAATTATGTTGTAGTTTTATAAAATGCATAACAGCAAGCCAAGCTTCAGCCTTTGAAAAGGCTTAGCTTTTTAAAGAATACTCACGTTCATTCTGCCAAGTAGTTTTGAACTTTCATTGCAAATTATTTTAGATTGTTTATTTTTAGTAACAAGTGCCTTTGAATGCAGTACCTATATTGTGCTGATTCTCTGGAAAAATTCTACTTAAGAATTACCATCTGTCCAGTAAATGAAAGTTGTCCAGTTTAATCATACTAATTCCTATTATTGTATCACACACTCATGGAACCATCTTTTATTATTTCTACTATTCATGAAGTCTCATCTATAGGAACTTAATACTGGAGTTTTTCAATACTACATTTTCTGATGTTGTGGGGATTTGCTGCCTTTATATGATTGCTTTAAGTAGCAACAAGTCAAAAAGCCATCATAAAACTCAGATTAAGCAGCTGTTATTACTGACAAGTTCAATAGTTATTTGAATATATGTAAATGAAGGTCTGCTCCTAAAATACATCTTCTGATCAGCTTGAATCAGCCAAAATACATCTTTTTTTCTTATTGCTTTAACATCTTTTCCATTTGTGGAAACATATTCAATTACTTCTTTTTACTGATACACATGGTCATAAGACATGCAAAATATGAAGCATTTAATGTTTCTCCACAAATATTCAATCCTGTTTTATTAAAATGGTATTGCCAACTTCCATGGCAATGGGCTCTATTTAAGTAGCTAAGTACAGTACTGATTTTCAAAATAGGAAATTTTGGTCAACTCTTGATGTAAATGCAAGTTATTTCAATAAAGTCAGTAAGCCATAACCTCTTTTTTTTCCAGTGGAACTACTCAATTAACATTGCACTTCTCATTGAGTTTTATATACGAAAAATGAAAACTACAAGACTAGAGATAAAATTCTGCCAAAGCTGCTATTATCTGGGTGGTGCACACATGCACACTAGCTGGAAGAAGTTTTTGTTTGTTTGTTTGTTTGTTTGTTTGTTTGTTTGTTTTGAGACGGAGTCTCACTCTGTCACCCAGGTCGGAATGCAGTGGCACGATCTCAGTTCACTGCAAGCTCTGCCTCCAGGTTCACGCCATTCTCACACCTCAGCCTCCCGAGTAGCTGGGACTACAGGTGCCTGCCACCATGGCTGACTAATTTTGTTTCTGTATTTTTAGTAGAGATGGGGTTTCACCATGTTACCCAGGATGGTCTTGATCTTCTGACCTCATGATCCACCCGCCTCCGCCTCCTAAAGTGCTGGGATTACAAGCATGAGCCACCGCTCCCGGCCGTTTCTGTTGTTGTTGTTTTGTTTGTTTGTTTGTTTTTGTTCTTTTTAGACAGAGTCTCACTCTGTCACCTGTGCAGTGTACAGTGGTGCCATCATGACTTACTGCAGCCTTGACCTCTTGGGCTCAAGCAATCTTCCCACCTCAGCCTCCCTAGTAGTTGGGACCACAGGTGCCCAACACAATACTTGTTTTTTTTTTTATTTTTTATTTTTTTAGAGATGAGATCTCACTATGGTCCCCGGGCTGGTCTCAAACTCCTGGGTTCAAGTGATCCTCCCACCTGAGCCTCCCAAAGTGCTGGGATTTCAGGCATGAGCCACCACACCTGGATAAGAAATATTTTGTTTAGAAAATACTGCAAAAACTAGTGTTGTGTATTTTGAAGCCACACTGAGATCCTCTCTAGAAATAAGTAAATTGGGGAAAAAAAAGATTCCTCTCTGGGAATTATAACAAGAAATCAACACATTAAAGGGTGACAGTAGATACATGCAGCCACATAAAAGAGGCAGAATAGGCTGGGCATGGTGGCTTGCACCTGTAATCCCAGCACTTTGGGAGGCCAAGGTGGGTGGATCAGCTGAGGTCAGGAGTTTGAGACCAGCCTGGCCAACATGGTGAAACCCCATCTCTACTAAAAATACAAAAATTAGCTGGATATGGTGGCACATGCCTGTAATTCCAGCTACTCAGAAGGCTGAGCCAACAGAATGACTTGAACCTGGGAGGCAGAGGTTGCAGTGAGCTGAGATTGCACCACTGCACTCCAGCCTGGGCGGCAGAGTGAGACTTGGTCTCAAATAAATAAATAAACAAATGAGGCAGACTATCTATTTCCTTTGTTTAGAAGACTTAGATATAACCTTATTAAATATGGAGACCTATAATCTCAGCCATGGGGTCAGCTCTAAAAGTACAGAAAAGACAGAATTACACAGGCAAGCATGGACATTATTCATCCAAGCACTATTTAAGGAAGAGTGACTGTTAGGCAGGAGCCTTTCCTTTAATGAAGAAAACAAGCTTGTTTATAAGCAGACGGGAATAACCCCATTGAAAAGAAGACATTTAAAATATTTAAGATATAGGAGAGAGAAGGGATAACCTATAGCATAGATTTCCTGAGAAGACAAGAAGTGCTGGGATCCAAAGCATAGGTAAAGATATTGACCTTGGGTAGGAAGAGAGATATTCCTTCTATTGTAACTTGAGGGAAGGAGACCAGGATAAGTACGGACACAGGTGGGTTTGGAGACTTGGTATTAGAAAGTTGAGAGACCTCCTATCAGAAGGTTTCTATATACTCTGAGAAGTAGGCCATGAGATCATCTACTAAGTGTTAAGGTCAAGGGAAAAAAGAAGGTAGAAAAGAGGGGAAAGTGGAGGTTTGATTTTTTAAAAATGTTTAATAAAGATTAGCCTAGCAGTAGTAATGTCTTCCTCTTCAACTAGCTTGTGTCTAACACTCAATTAATTTGACTCAAGAAATCAGAAATGGGATATTTTTATACCCATATAAATAAAAGCAAAAGTGCTGTTACAATGTCACACAACAAAATGACTATTTACACACTATTTAAATGTCAATTTAGGCCCATTTGATCTAGAGTATAGTTTAACTCTGATGTTCCTTTGTTGATTTCCCAACTGGATAATCTGTTCATTACTGAGAGTGGGTTATTGAAGTCACCACTATAATTGTATAGCAGTCTATTCCTCCCTTTAGGTCTATTAATGTCTGCTTTATATACTTCAGTGTTTCTGTGTTGGGTGCACAGATATTTATAATTGTTATATCCTCTTGCTGGACTGACCCTTTTATCATTATAGTGAACTTCTTTAACTCTTTTTAAAGTGTAAGTTGTAGTCTATTTTATCTAACTATAGCTACTCCTGCTTTTGTCGGTTTCCATTTGCATGGACTATCTTTTTCCATTCTTTCATTTTTTAGTCTATGTGTGTCTTTAAAGATGACGTGGGTCTCTTGTAGGCAGCATATAGTTGAGTCTTATTTCTTTATACATTCAGCCACTCTGTCTTTTACTTGGATAATTCAGTCCATTTACATAAATGTAATTATTGATAGATAATGACTTACTACTACATTTTGTTACTTGTTTTCTGGTTGTTTTGTTAACTTCTCTCTTTCTTCCTTCCTTACTGTCTTTCTTTGTGGTTAAGCAATTTTCTCTGGTAGTATGTTTTATTTTATTTACTTACTTATTTATTTTTTGGAGACAGGTCTTGATCTGTCACCCAGGCTGGAGGGCACTGGCACAATCTCAGCTCATTGCAGCCCTCACCTCCCAGGCTCAAGCGATCCTCCTGCCTCAGCCTCCTAAGTAGCTAGGCCCACAGGTGTGTGCCACCATGCCTGGCTAATTTTTGTATTTTTAGTAGAGACAGGGTTTCATCATGTTGCCCAGGCTGGTCTCAAACTCCTGGGCTCAAGCAATCCACCTGCTTCGGCCTCCCAAAGTGCTGAAATTACAGGTGCGAGCCACCACACCCAGCCTCTGGTAGTATGTTTTAATTCATTGCTTTTATTTTAGTATATTTATTATAGATTTTCCTTTGTGGTTACCATGAGGCTTACAAAACATGTCTTACCGTTACAAAAGGTTATTTTAAGCTAATAACAACTTAGCCTTGATTGCCTAAAAAATCCTTTATATTTTTACCCTACTCTCCCATTTTGAATTTTTGGTGTCACAGTTTGGATCTTTTTTTTTTTTTTT
>NW_016817388.1:178164-190744 GCF_001698545.2 Rhinopithecus bieti | reverse complement strand
ATATATATATATATATATGACAAGTTATTTTAAACAAATGACAACTTATCTTTGATCACAAAGAAACCAACAAATAAAGGAAAAACTAACACCACACTTTAACTTCATTCCCCTACACACACATTTTGACTTTTTGTTGTCTCTATTTATGTATTTTATATTGTCTATCTCTTAACAGGTTACTGTAGCTAGTATTGTTTTTGATAGATTTGTTATTTAGTCTTCATACTAGATTTATGAGTGGATTGCATACCACAATTATAGTGTTAGAGTATTCTGAGTTTGTCTGTGTACTTTCTTTTACCAGTGGGTTTTATACCTGCAAATGTTTTCTTTTTGCATGTTAATTTTTTTCTTTCATATTAAAGATCTCCCTTTATCAGCATTTCTTGTAAGACGGGTCTGGGGTGATAAGTTCCCTCAGCTTTTGTTTGTCTGTGAAAGGCTTTATTTCTCTTTTATGTTTGAAGGATAGCTTTGCTGGGTACATAATTCTTACTTGGCATGTTTCTTTCTTTCAGCACTTTGAATATGTTGTCCCACTCCCTCCTGGCCTGTACAGTTTCTGTTAAGAAGTCTGTTACCAGATGAATTGGAACTACTGTATTAGTCCATTTTCACACTGCTGATAAAGACATACAAGAGACTAAGAAGAAAAATAGGTTTAATTGGACTTACGGTTCCACATGGCTGGGGAGACCTCAGAATCATGGCGGGAGGTGAAAGGCACTTCTTACAAGGTGGTGGCAAGAGAAAAAAATGAGGAAGATGCAAAAGTAGAAACCCCTGATAAAACCAACAGATCTCATGAGACTTATTCACTACCATGATAACAGTATGGGGAAACTGCTCCCATGATTCAAATCATCTCCCACCAGATCCCTCCCATAACATGTGGGAATTATGGGAGTATAATTCAAGATGAGATTTGGGTAGGGCCACAGAGCCAAACCTTATCAGCTACTTTATATGTTATTTGCTTCTTTTCTCTTGCTGCTTTTAGGATCCTCTCTTTGTCCACGACCTTTGAGAATTTGATTATTAGTTGCCTTGGGGTAATTTTGAGTTTTACCTGATTGGTGATCTCTGACCTTCCTGTACCTGTATATTTATCTTTCCCAAGTTTGGGGAAGTTTCCTGTTATTATTTCTTTGAATAAGCTTTCTACCCCTGGCTCTTGCACAGCTCCCTCTTGAATACCAGTAATTCTTAGATTTTCTGTATCTTACAGGCATTCTTCATTCCTTTTCATATATTTTTCTCCTCTGGTTGTGTATTTTCCAATAGCCTGTCTTTGAGCTCATTAATTCTTTCCTCTGGTTGATCCATTCTACTGGATCAAGAGATACAAGAGAGCCGCTAATGAATTTTTCAGTTCAGCAAATACATTTTTTCAGTTCTAGGATTTGTTTCCTTTTTTATCATTTCAATCTCTTTGTTAAATTTCTCTGATAAATTTCTTAGTTGCTTTTCTGTGTTATTTTGGAGATCACTGAGTTTCCTTAAAACTGCTATTTTGAATTCTTGATCAGCAAGCTCACCTATCTCTGTCTTGTTAGGGTTGATCACTGGCTCCTTGTTTTGTCCATTAGGAGAGGTCCTGGTTCTCTGTTTGCTATTGTTTCTTGTGGATGTACATCCATGTCTTCACACTGAAGGATTAGTTATCTATTCTAGTCTTCTCTGTCTGGCTTGTTTTGGTTTTTATTGGATATGTTTGCTTAGATAATTCTTTGTAATATACCTGTTGAATACCTTTTTTTGCTGCAACACTTCCTCCTTTTTGGCAGTATATGGCTCTTAAGCCCAGGTTTGCCTTGGCTCTAGCAAACTTTGAAGCAGTGCCCTTCACAGATGGAGGAGGTCCCAAAGGGGATATCCTTGCAGTGTGGAAAAACTGCCTAGTGGTTAATGCCTAGGTGATCCATGAAACATACCTCCTTGTGCTGCTGAACAGCCACTCTGATTTGATGTCTCTTTTGGCCAAGATACAGAGTAGAGTTTCCCAGTCTGTGGATGCTAGTCCCATCTCCTGCCTTTGTCTCTGACTGTCCTCATGAATTTCACCCCCACCCCCTCCAACCCCTGTCTCCAGGCTCTTGCAATGCTTTCCATGGATTGAAGCAGGTACAGGGAACCCAAGATGGTGGGAAAGTTGGTTGTCTACCTTGATCTAACTTTTTCCAGTGTAGTAACCATGAGTTGGGGGAAATTTTCTGCAAGCTTGGTGCCGGGAAAATTGAGGGAAGGGTATCACGGATATAAAAGTCAAATTCTCGGCCGGGCGCGGTGGCTCAAGCCTGTAATCCCAGCACCTTGGGAGGCCGAGACGGGCGGATCACGAGGTCAGGAGATCGAGACCATCCTGGCTAACACGGTGAAACCCCGTCTCTACTAAAACTACAAAAAACTAGCCGGGCGAGGTAGCGGCGCCTGTAGTCCCAGCTACCCGGGAGGCTGAGGCAGGAGAATGGCGTGAACCCGGGAGGCGGAGCTTGCAGTGAGCTGAGATCCGGCCACAGCACTCCAGCCCGGGTGACAGAGCGAGACTCCGTCTCAAAAAAAAAAAAAAAAAAAAAAGTCAAATTCTCTTAGTGTCTACATGGAGTTTTTCACTTCTGTGTGGTCCCAGGAACTGTCTCATCCTTATATTTCAGTTCTGGAATACGGATGGTAATAATCTCAGTGCTATATGTTTATTTTTAATTTATTTTATTTTATTTTTTGGAGACAGAGTCTCACTCTGTCACCCAGGTTAGAGTGAAGTGGCGTGATCTCGGCTCACTGCAACCTCCGCCTCCTGGGTTCAAGCAATTTTCATGCCTCAGCATCCCAAGTAGCTGGGATTACAGGTATGTGCCACCGCTCCCAGCTAATATTTTGTATTTTTAGTACAGCGTTTCACCATGTTGGCCAGGCTAGTCTTGAACTCCTGGCCTCAAGTGATCTGCCCCCTTGGCCTCCCAAAGTGCTGGGATTACAGACATGAGCCACTGGGCTCAGCCTCAGTGTTATAAATTTTACCTTTCAGTAGGAGGAAGTGAAGTCACCTTGCTTCTACCTCACCATTTTAATGAAGTGGCATCACCTATTCACACTCTCTTGAGGACAACTTGCACTAATTTGTATCTATAATAATGCATATATTTATTTTATTTCATTATAGAATGGTAAAAACAAGTAGTACAATTGGGATAAGAACTCAGGCCTCACTTTGCATTTTAACTGTATTGTAAAATATGTTTTTTCACTATGATGTTTATTTTGTTTGTTTTGTTTTTTATCTGTGTTGTCCACAAAAAAGACACCATGCATTTTTAATCAGATTTTAAATAAGTGGTGGTTCATTATCAAAGTGGACTCTATGAGCCTTAAATTTGGTGTATTTAGGCTGGATGCAGTGGCTCACACCTGTAACCCCAGCACTTTAGGAGGCCAAGGTGGGCAGATCACTTGAGGACAGGAATTCGAGACCACCCTGGCCAACATGGTAAAACGCTGTCTCTACTAAAAATATAATAAATTAGCCGGGGTGGTGGCGGGTGCCTGTAATCCCAGCTACTCAGGAGGCTGAGGCAGGAGAATCACTTGAACCCGGGAGGTGGAGGTTGCAATGAGCCAAGATCACGCCATTGCACTCCAGCCTGGGCGACAAGAGCTAAACTCCATCTCAAAAAAAAAAAAAAAAAAAAAAAAAGGGGCTTTGAAGCTGCTAGGGCTTCACCCTCCACTTATATCTCTGGCCAGAACCAAGCTACATGGCAACACTGGCTCAAAGGTTCTGGGAAGTGTTTATTTGGATGGCCCCGTGCCCAGCTAAAAATTCTATTTGTCTGGAAGAAGATCTTAGGGAATGACAAGAAGTCTGCCATAGATGTTGAATATGTTTCTTCTTGCTGGATAACAGCAGAACATAAACAGAGCTATGCCAACACTAAGCTCTAAAATCCTACAAAAGTTATTTAAGATAAAAAGAGGCCGGGCGCGGTGGCTCAAGCCTGTAATCCCAGCACTTTGGGAGGCCGAGACGGGCGGATCACGAGGTCAGGAGATCGAGACCATCCTGGCTAATACGGTGAAACCCTGTCTCTACTTAAAATACAAAAAACTAGCCGGGCGACGAGGCGGGCGCCTGTAGTCCCAGCTACTCGGGAGGCTGAGGCAGGAGAATGGCGTAAAAAACCCGGGAGGCAGAGCTTGCAGTGAGTGGAAACCCGGCCCCTGCCCTCCAGCCTGGGTGGAAGAGAAAGACCCCGTCTCAAAAAAAAAAAAAAAGATAAAAAGAAAACTTTTAGGGAATAGCTCTGCCTTCTGTTTGCCACATGCTACTTGCACCTTGTTAATAGCTTGTATGCTCCAAAGTCTGTTCCTTTGTTTCTCTGTTTAGTTTGATAAAAGCTTTCCTCACAGATTTAATTGTGGCATTTTCTGAATTGAGATTAGCAATCTGTTTCAAGCTCCATATAATGGGAAAATTAATTTACATGTATTTTTTAATCTATGCTAAGAGTCTCAGAAGTGAGTTTGCAACATTAGAAAAACCAAAAAGTAATTGTCATAAGAGAGAAATGTAATAGTTTTTCCTCACTGACTGCAAGGCTCCTGGCTGAGACCCCTACAACAAAAGACAGATTAAAAAGAGAAAAGCATATTAATGTATTTAACTTTTATATCAATTACACAAGAGCCTTCAGAAATGAACACCCAGGCTGGGCGATGTGGCTCAGGCCTGTAATCTCAGCATTTTGGGAAGCTGAGGTGGGTGGATCACTTGAGGCCAGAAGTTCAAGACCAGCCTGGCCAACATGGTGAAACCCCCATTCTACAAAAAATACAAAAAAAAAATTCAGTCAGATGTGGTGACATGCATCTGTAGTCCCAGCTACTCGGGAGGCTGAGGCAGAGAATTGCTCGAACCCAGGAGGCAGAGGTTGCAGTAAGCTGAGATTGTACCACTGCACACCAGCCTGGGTAACAGAGTGAGGCTCTGCCTCAAAAAAAAAAAAAAAAAAAAAAAAAAAGGGAAATCTGTGTAATTTTATGGACTGTGGGGCAGAAGTATGATTGAGGGACAAAAGCGTATGGTAATAAATTGGGGGGAACTTAGCAAAGCCTGTGTATTCAGATTCTTTTCTTCTCTGTGTCTCTGTAGCTTTATTCCTTTTCTCTAGATATATGGAGGACCCCTTTGGAATGAGGGTCTTATGGTATGCTTTAGAGGAAGTTCAGATAATTTCTTTTATGGCCTGCTTCAAGGAAGAAAGGTGAGAGACAGTCAAAGAGGACTTCCGGCTTCAGCTGTTTTCTCAAATGCCAAGGTGCCGTGTTTTGGGGTAGTGTGTTCTGCACCCTGTCATTTTTGCATTATCTTGGAAGGCCTTAGGTTTGGGATCCACTCTCTGTTAGCTAAGAGCAGGGCACTATAGGATCAACTGAAGTATCAAAGAAAATATATAAATATAAATTTAGATGCGATTGAATTGGATCCTTTACATATTCTTAATAGAATCTAACTTTATATTTGAATTTATTGTGCAAAATAATTGGCTGAAATAGCATTTGTTTGTGAAAATACCTTATTTTAAAATAGAAATAAGTTATAAAGTTTTTGTATGACAAATTAAACCAGTGCTCACTAATGAAGGGTGATTTAGTCTTTCAGTAAACTCAAAGTTAAAGCAGAATCTTTGAGTGTAAAGTATTTTCAGAGGACAATATCAAAGCAGAGATGTAAAATATTTTATTATTGCAATATTTCAAAGTCTGGTCCTTTCTTAGGCTGCTTTTAATTTTTTTTTCCTCTTCCCTCAAGTTTTTTCCAGCACTTCCTGTTATAGTAGGAGCTTTACGAAGGTTTCTTACACCTCATTAATGAAGATTTTGAAGGAGTTTTTGCTCTGGATCTTCTTGTTCATCTCTCTGGCATCAGGAGTTAGAGTACAACTTGATAAAAAAAAAATCTGAGATGAAAAGACACAGGCTTTTTTTTCTTTTTTTTTTTTTTTTGAGACGGAGTCTCGCTCTGTCACCCAGGCTGGAGTGCAGTGGCCGGATCTCAGCTCACTGCAAGCTCCACCTCCCGGGTTTACACCATTCTCCTGCCTCGGCCTCCCGAGTAGCTGGGACTACAGGCTCCCGCCACCTCGCCCGGCTAATTTTTTTTTATATATATTTTTTAGTAGAGACGGGGTTTCACTGTGTTAGCCGGGATGGTCTCGATCTCCTGACCTCATGATCCGCCCGCCTCGGCCTCCCAAAGTGCTGGGATTACAGGCTTGAGCCACCGTGCCCGGCAAGACACAGGCTTTTGAGGGTTTCTTGGAAGTGCTTCTGGGATGGCTAGAAGCATTTTAATTAGAGCTATTATGTCTTATGCTCAGAATACAAAATACACATATTTATGTTGAAACTGTTATCACGGCACACTGAGCCATTAATACATTACTATTCTAAAATAAAAAACACTAACTATATAACTGATCAGTCTTCAGTTGCTGTGAGGAATAAAAACAAACATTAATAATTCACTTGCTGTTAGAGCATTCCTACTTTTAAAAGGTGCAGTACTCTTTATTTTTAATTATTTAATTTAAAATGCTATATAACATGAGTATTTTAAATGCTCAAAAAATCAAACTGGTATCAAGTGAAAAGTAAAATTGCCTTTCCCCTTCTCTAACATTATTACTCTGAATTTTAATAGATATTTCCAAAGTGTCTTCTAAAAGGTTTGTACTAATTTACCTTTAAGTGTTCTTAAACATAGTTATAAACAAATGTACTTAATAAGTTGTTATTCATTTGCTTAGAGCATTTCCATATTTATTGGTTATTAATCTAATTTAGTTTCACAGCCTTCCTATGAGATCAAGATATTAATCTCCCAGTTTTATAAACTTAAAAACAAAAATAAAGAGACTTTAAGGTGTTCAACAGTAATTTCATGTGCTAGAAATGAAAATTAAACTTCCTATCTTGTATAACATTATCTAGTTAATGGCATATACTTCTGGGATAATTAGTAAAAAAGAAAAAAAAGAGATTTGAATATTGAGAACCTGGTGGGCATCAAATATCAGCTACTATTCAGGTCATCTAATTTGTTCTCTGACTTAGAATGAAAGTCACATTTATGCCCAATTTGGTATCCTTTCTATATATGTGTCAATTGGGACTCATTAGGCAACAGTTAGGAAGGCAAATAAAAGGCATAGCACACTAGAAACAATGCAGCTCCTGTATTTTAGAGATTCGGGGAAACGCTTTATCTTGAGTTTCATATTTCATCACAGAATCTCCATGGTACCTGGGTAGCCATTGGGTCTAGTTGTGTATTATTACTTGAGAACCAAAAAGCACCTTTGGTATAGACAGTTCTGATTCTGGAAAGTTCAGTCCTGCCCTCAACAATGACAGTTACTCTATAGAGTATCCAAAAACTAGATGAAACTTATATGAGGAATTAAAGCTATAGCTCTGCTATGCCATAAAAGTCTGATGGCCAAAATGTCTCTCCTAATATCCCTTATCGTATCTAGTCATGCCCACAGTTCTCACTCAAGTGTTTTAAAAGAATCTCCATCCCTGCTACTATCACCTCTTATGTTTGCACTTGGCCTCCATGAGACTTACTTGGCATAGGGATTTATAGTAGAGGGACACCTTCGAGTAAGAAAAATGGATGTCCTCTTCTCTGTTGAACTAAATAATAACTCTATTCTAGTAACAGCTATAGACCCAACTTATCAAATTCCCATTAAAGTTAATTCTCAAGGTCTAAACCTACTGGATCAAAATTGTATTTATTCAAATGAAGTTCGTAGTTTCCACAAGGTTGTCTCCGGATGAGAAGTGAAAATGTTAGGTAAACATCCACAAGGCTGAAAACAAATATGGTTATTTAGGGAATATCCATATAACAGTCATAAAAATTCACTTTGAAACTGAAAGTTGAGATCATGTAGGCAAAGTCTCTACATCCTATGAATATGTAAAAAGCAAGAAAGAGACTGAATATAGAGGCTGAGCTTTCATACTAATTTTGTTTACCCCATAAAATTTCATCTCTTGTCCAAAGCTGTGTATTCTCTCATTTTGATGCCTCTCAGTCACTACTATTAAATCCTAATGGTTTCTGCAGGATTGGATGGGGCTGGAGTCAAGGTATCTCATGCAGATTTGGCTTTTCTTTGTTTGACTGTAAATTTGGATAGGAAGTGGTTTTGCTGGTAGATCTGGGAATAGAGTCAGAATAGACTGATGTGTGAATCAGTAGATAGAAACTTGACCTTGTGTGGATGAGCTGGGAAAAAATTAAAACATCACTAGCCTAATATTTAGACTTCATCTCTATTTTCAGTTTTTAACCCTGTCTTGTATAGCTCTGGAGTGACACAGAGCAGGTCTGGAATTCCAGCTCTGTCAATTTATAAAGGAACTTGGGCAAGTTATTTACTGTCTCTGAATTCCAGTTTACTTATCTGAAAAATGAGGATGAGATGACTGTTGTGGGTATTATAGATTGAGTTTGTATGTCTGACACATGACAGTAGCTAAAGAACTAGTCAGATAATGGTAAACATTAACAAGCTGCCAGGTGAAATGTAAGTGAGACTTTTGTTTTATTTTTGAGATAGAGTTTCACTCGTTGCCCGGGCTGGAGTGCAATAGCGCAATCTCGGCTCACTGCAACCTCTGCCTCCTGGGTTCAAGTGATTCTCCTGCCTCAGCCTCCAAGTAGCTGGAATTACGGGCACCTGCCACCATGCCTGGCTAATTTTTTGTATTTTTAGTAGTGATGGGGTTTCACCATGTCGGCCAGGCTTGTCTCGAACTTCTGACCTCAGGTGATCCATCCGCCTCAGCCTCCCAAAGTGCTGGGATTACAGGCATGGGCCACTGTGCCTGACTAAAATATGAGACATTTTAATCAATAGTCCCTCGTATTAAACTCCTCCAACTGTTCTGGAACCATAGGAACGTGTAAAACTAGTCTAAAGTTTGTAAAGACAGGAAAATAGAAAGTTCACTACTTCGTTCAACAAATATAAGCATAGAGAAGGATGCAAAGCTGCCAGACTATGAGGTAAGTCATGTATACACATCACTATATTAGAGGGTAGAACAAGATATGTGCCACAAGAGAAATTCAGTTAACATCCTACAGGGCTTTGAGAAAGAAAATATTTTTTCAGCCGAATTATAGAAAATATTTTATGGAGGCGGGGCGCAGTGGCTCACACCTGTAATCCCAGCACTTTGGGAGGCCAAGGTGGGCGGATCACGAGGTCAGGAGATTGAGACCATCCTGGCTAACACAGTGAAACCTCGTCGCTACTAAAAATACAAAAAATCAGTCGGGCGCGGTGGTGGGCGCCTGTAGTCCCAGCTACTCGGGCG
The DNA here is from genome assembly GCF_001698545.2 of Rhinopithecus bieti. Classification (NCBI taxonomy): domain Eukaryota; kingdom Metazoa; phylum Chordata; class Mammalia; order Primates; family Cercopithecidae; genus Rhinopithecus; species Rhinopithecus bieti. The sequence goes on along the minus strand of NW_016817388.1, from coordinate 181,345 downwards.
GCTGAGGCAGGAAAATGGCATGAACCTGGGAGGCGGAGCTTGCAGTGAGCCAAGATAGCGCCACTGCAGTCTGGCCTGGATGAAAGAGCGAGACCCTGTCTCAAAAAAAAAAAAAAAAAGAGAAAGAAAATATTTTATGGAAAAGTTAAGTTTAAGCAGAGTGTTAATAAGTAAATAGGCAGACTGCATATATGATATACTAATTCAATTTAACCAAGCATGGAGTGAATGAAGAAGTGAAATGTGAGATAGACAAAAGGTAGATTTGGCCCAGACTATAGAAGCATTGAAAGGCCAAGCTGCAGAATTTGAGACTTTTGAGCAGAGGAATGATATGATCGATGTAATAGTTTTCCTGAGAGAAAATTCATCTGGAAGCTTTGTGAAAGAAAGACTGAAGGGAAGAGATACCAAATCCAATTAGGAGATTGCATAGTGATACATGTGGAAGATTATGAGGTGCTGATCTGAGGTAAGAGCAATAGAATTAGAGGAGAAGGAGTGGATTCAAGAGTTGGGGGAATCAGAATATGTGAGGATTAGCAAATACGCTGTTAATTACTAACAAAAGGAGAGTAAAGTATAGACATTTCTAGCTTCTTATTTTTGTCTTAACCACAAAATGTATGTTCTGATTCTGCCTTTATCTTTATTAGAATAATGGACTATTTTAAGCTTTATGTAATGTAAGTGTTTAATAAACATGGGATGTTTGATAACCAATTTTATAAACTGCCAATATTACTTCATTAGGAATTAAAAGCTAATTCTACATTTGACTTCTATTTTATTCTTCCTAAAAGTTCTGAACTGTTATCATTCCTAGAAGATAGTTCTCAATCCTGTCTACCCATTGGAATCCCATGGAAAGCACTTTAAAAATTCCAATATCTGAACAAATGAATCAGAATCTCTGGGAATTGGACTTGGGCATCAGTATTTTCATTTTAATCTTCCCAGTGATTTCAATGTACAGCTTCAGTTGAGAATGACTGGCCTTGAATAAGATATACTTTAGTCTCTAAACAAGAGCACCTGTTCATGTTGCTCTCTATCCATTCATTCTAAAACTCACTGAGCACACTCCTGGTGGTCATTCTTATGTCTTAACTGAGGGTCAGGTCCCCAGGATTCCTTTATGTTCAGCATTCCTTAATGGTCTTTTGCCACTCCATGCCACTCTATCTTGGAAAAGTGCATAATCAAATTCCTATAAAATGAGAAAATCAATCTGAAAATAAAGTAGACATCATTGATAGCAGAGAGCAGAGACAGAAAAAACATGGGTCCCTTGATGAAATAAACTGTTATATCAATCAATCCAGAAGACTTGTCTGCCACTGGATTTTAGGTTACGAGAGCCAAAAAAAATTCCTTATTGTTCAAGCCACTTTGAGTTGGTGTTTCTGTTACAGTCAAAAGCATATCATATTATATCATCAGTCTTTTATGCACTTGAAATAAATGGTTTTAGATCTTATCTGTTGATACTAGACTTCAGAAACGACAAAGTGAAAATGTGAAATGTGACATCTTTTATAGGGTATCCAGCCACAATATTCTTGTCTTAGTATAGATATGTGGGGTATAAGTGCTGCACAGCTGTGAAAACTTCGACTTTGAAATCCAACACATTTTCAGGCTATACTCTGACCATTTGGCTCTGTTATTTCATTTCATTGTTAGCAGCACAAACTATATTACATGGAATTTTCTTATGGTGTTAGTTCAATGAATGTTCAAAGAAGAAAATAATTCCAAGGTCTAGACTCTCATTATGCTCTTGAAATTTAATCACACCTGTAATATTACCAGAAACTACTATCATCTATTAAATTTTATGTGTGTTGAAAGTATACAAAAAATCCATTTCTTCAAAAGATGCTTCTTGAAGTACAGAAGAATGTGAAAAAAAAGGCAATGTAATAATCTACATTTATATTTTATTATATATGTATCGGGAAACTCTATAAAGAAGAAGTTATTAACAATGGTTAGAAGAAGTGGGGGGGACTAGGTAGATGAGAATGCTGTGGGGAGACATGTCACTGTGTACCTTTTAACACCTTTCTGGTCTTTGAAATAATTTGATAATATTAACTATATGCAATTTTAATTAAAATTGATCCTAAATTAAAATTGATACCTGATTCCTAAATGAGTAAAACCCTTCATGCCTTTTTGTTGTTGTTCATACTATTCCAAGTCTAAAACACTGAAATACTATCCCCTTCCTTCTTCAACAAGACAAAAATCCTGTTCTTGTGCTCAGTTCAATTGCCACTTCCTTAGTTAATCTTATTCCAATATCATCAGGAGGAACTCTTTCCACCTTGCTCCCATGACATCACTTCAATAAAAAGTAAACTCAATCTTAAAATTCTAAAATATACATTTTACCAGAAGTACTCCCAAATTAACTGATTATTCTGACATTGAGAACCCACCAACATAAGAAACCCTATCATCTCCAGTCAATGCCATATTAGACTTTTAGCTAAAACAATACTAAATGAGAAGTTTAAAATTTAAAACATGAAACTTCTTTTGTGGACTGCTCTTCTTAGTGATCCCATTCTATTAGGACATCCAAAACATTAAGCAAGCTCACAAATGACTGGTAAGCCCCACAGAGAAAGCATCAAATATCCAGTATAGAGTAAAAATAATCAAAGTAAATAAAGGGAGGGAGACCTAAATGTGAGAAATAGAAGAAGGCTGAGTTGGTACTCCAGCCCAGAACATCTGAAGAATAAGCATAACTCACAAACCCTACAACTAACAAGTGGCATATCAATACTGGTTCATTATAGCTCAGTAAAGGCTGTTAGAATAATTGTCTATCAACTTGACTCATCTGTCATTTCAAACAAGATCTTGTTCTCAACTTTCCCACCTCTAGAAATAGACAGAGTAATCCAATCCTAATAATAATAATGATAATTCCAGCTAGCGTTTGTTCATTGTTTATTATACACATCTCCTACCAAGTATATATTCCAGGCTCAAGCTAAGCATTTAAGAGACACTTGCAGACCCAACCAGATTTATCAAAAAATCAATACGCAGATCATGTAATAAACCTAATTTTTAAAAATCTATCCTTTGAATATCTATCTATCTATCTATCTATCTATCTATATATATATATATATATATATATTTTTTTTTTTTTTTTGAG
>NW_016817388.1:166301-177897 GCF_001698545.2 Rhinopithecus bieti | reverse complement strand
TCACGCCATTCTCCTGTCTCAGCCTCCCGAGTAGCTGGGACTACAGGCGCCCGCCTCGTCGCCCTGCTAGTTTTTTGTATTTTTTAGTAGAGACGGGGTTTCACCGTGTTAGCCAGGATGGTCTCGATCTCCTGACCTCATGATCCGCCCGTCTCGGCCTCCCAAAGTGCTGGGATTACAGGCTTGAGCCACCGCGCCCGGCCCCTTTGAATAGATTTATAAATCATAGTGCAGCGACACATTAAAATTGGTATAAAGCTGCTAAAAATAACTATGACAACTATGTTAAAACATGGAAGAACACGTAGTATATAAAGTTAAACCTATAAAAGCAGAATGACAAATGGTATGTGAACTCATTAAAATTATGTAAAAACATGTGTATATGGATGAGGCTCAGAAGATAATATACACATTTTAAGATGGTTGTGTTAGAAGAGCAGGATTACAGATGATCATTTTTTCCTTTTCTCAAAATTTCTTTCAATGTTTTTGCTAGCCCATGTATCATGTTAACCTATACTGGTCAGCAAATAGGTTTGGCTGCATAATAAGATCTAACATATTGGCAAATTAAAAGGTTACAGTGTATTTCTCTCTCATATATATCTCCAAATAGATAAGCCACGCAGAGCTGATACAGTGGTTCTACTATGTCGAACCTCAAGTTCCTATCTTTTTATTCTGCCATCCCTTCTTCTGAGTGGTCTCAGATGGCTCATCACCTGTTTATATTCCAGCCAGTGAGAAGAGGGAAAGGGCAAGAGGCAAGCACACTCTCTTTCTCTAGAAGCACAGTGCCTGATACACAAGAAGACAAAAATATTAAATGAATGAATGAATGATCAACTGTGCAGTAACTCTAGTTTTGAAAGACCCAAGCAGGGAAATCCTCTAATAAAAGATATTTCACATTACTAGATATGGGCTTCTCATGTTTTCTCACTGACCTTAGAAGTATCAGGAGTGTGGAGAGTAAGATGCTTTGCAAGCTAGTGGGAAAATATTCTATTGTTATTTATACCCATTTAATCTTGGAGGACTGACTCAAGCTATAGGCAGATGCCTCACAATAGGCAGATGCATTTCACTCAGCTCCACTAAACTACTTCATCCAATCTCCTGGCCAGCTAATCTTCCTATAGCCTTCTGAGTTCAAGGTCATAACTGGTGGTGTTAACAGAAATCATCCCAACTGGGTCTGTAATAATAAATGTCAAAAAGACTTGTAGGTAAATTTTTACTTCCCTTGCTTCTAGCTTGAGGCACGTACAACATCTCCTGAATTCAGGGATACATCTCAGGGAGAATCTGTGGGTGAGGAGAATAAAAGTGCTGCTACCCAAAAGGGAGATCTTGTTTTCAATTCAATTTGCTGACTTCCCAACCAAATTTAGCATTATGTGAATACTCAATTATGGCTTTTTATGCATGTCTTATAGATAAGTTGGTAAAAATCCTTCAACTGGAGGTAATTTAAGCAGGTGCAAAGATAAATCAACACAATGTGAAGAGATGTTCTTCCTGCTAAATTATTAGTAATCATTACCTTAGATACTACAATTCCTGCTAAGGTGTGACAGGACGTTGATGGTTTATAGAAAGTATTTAGCATGTTAATATTTCCAATGTTTCCTTATGCTGAAAGCAAATAACATTCATTATATATTATATGACTTCCTGGTATGGCACATAGGAGACTACTTGTAAGTCAAATTATTCATATGATATTGCCTCTGAAGTGACACAAAACTTTAGTTCTCATATAACCATTGATTTTTAAAAACGTTTTCTCGAGAGAAAAATTTTTAATAAACTTGAGGGCTACAATAGTCACCAAATTCCAAAATAAAAATCATTATTTTCCTTGTAAATCAGACTTTCCTCTTGGGTTCCACATTAATTGATGTCAAGACAACCCACCTCAGTCACTTGATGGTATCTACTGTGTTTCCTATCTTTCCAGTATCCAGGGAGGGGTCCACAGTACCCTCCTCATCTCCTCTGAACTAGGTAACAACTAATAACTTCCTAACTCTTCTCTCTACCAACAGTATAAACCTTAAATTCCTTTCCTATAACATTTAAGGTGTATCCTAATTTGGATTCATCTTACTTTCCAGCGTTATTTCTTTCTACAAACCCTCAGCATACCTGATCCCTAAATAAGTAAAACCCTTCATGCCTTTTTGTTGTTGTTCATACTATTCCAACTCTAAAATGCTGAACTACTATCCCCTTCCTTCTTCAACAAGATAAAAATCCTGTTCTTGTGCTCAGTTAAATTGCCACTTCCTTAGTTAACCTTATTCCAATACCGTCAGAAGGAACTCTTTCCACCTTGCTCCCATGACATTGTATTTGTTCTGTGTGGTATTAATAATAGTATCACAAATATGACAAAATAAATATATGTTATTATTTTTAAGGCTTTACTATGTGCCAGATACTTTGCTGAGTAAGCATTAACTCATTGAATCATCATCATTATTATTCCACATCATAGGGGCTTCTATAAGATTAAGTAACTTATTTAAAGTCATGCCCCTAGAGAGTAGGGAATTTGAATCCAGATCCTCTGACTCCAGAGATCATGTTCTTTTTAGAGCATTCTACCTGATGCTGGTAATATTTAGAACTCTATTTCTCTGTCTAAACTGTAAGTTCTTTGAGATGTGGGAGTATGTCTTTGTAGCTCTGTATTCCCACAGTGTCTAACACTGCGTTTCATGCATAATAGCTGTTCATATTCCTTTTTTTTTTTTTTTTGAGACGGAGTCTCGCTCTATGGCCCAGGCTGGAGTGCAGTGGTGCGAACTCAGCTCACTGCAAGCTCCGCCTCCCGGGTTCACGCCATTCTCCTGCCTCAGCCTCTCGAGTAGCTGGGACTACAGGCGCCCGCCATTACACCTGACTAATTTTTTTTTTTTTTGTATTTTGTAGTAGAGACGGGGTTTCACCGTGTTAGCCAGAATGGTCTCGATCTCCTGACCTCATGATCCGCCCACCTCGGCCTCCCAAAGTGCTGGGATTACAGGCGTGAGTCACCGCACCCGGCCCATATTCTTTAATAAACAAATGGAAAAGAGGATGTGGACATCTGAAAACTCTAATAGAGTTTTCTTATACTACTCCTTTGTTTCCTACCATTCAGATCCTTAGCTCATTACTGCAGATTACAAAAACTGCATATAAACCATAAAGAAGAAGCCGCAGCTGTAACAGGGCTCTGAGACCCATGTTAGCTGAACTGTGCTGAGAAGTGAAGCTATGAAAGTATCACATGATGAGCAGCCCAACACAGGCTCAACACTTGCGAGTCAGCTAGAAATATAATAGCAGTGTGAGCTAATTTCCACACACTGGCAACAGTTTTGTCTAAGCCACAGCATCCCAGCCCTCCAAGCATTACAACTACAATATTTATTGAGCAATAACAATTGCTAGATGCAATTCAGAATGTTGAATTGGGCATCATCTTTACCCAGGAAACTTGTAATTTAAATTCTACAGGCATACAGAAACTTAAGGAGGAAAGAAGGCAATAGCTTTCTCTCCTCTATCTCTCACCCTCTACATGTAAACAATGCAATATTCTTCCGGCAATTCAAGATACCCCTTGGATACTGTATTAGGCACTCAGTGAAGAAGAGTTAACTCACTGAGGCTGAGGTGATAGCATTTAGTGTGCTGGAGTAGTGACTTGCCATATAGACCCTAGTGTCCCAAACAACTTAGTACAGCTTCTAAATGTGATTAATACTCTAACACAGTTTATGATGTGAGATCAAAGATGTAGCTTAGGTTGGACCTAGAAAAAAATTGTAAATGAGCTGGAAATACAAATTGCACCTCTCCTAATAGCATTACCTTCTGTTCTTTGGTATATGCCTCCTTCATTCCACTAGGCATCATCCCATTTATAATTTCAACTAATCTCTACTAAACATTAATTGGCAATGAGCCAATTAATGCATTACATTTTAAAGTTAATTTTATTTTATCAAAGTAATACATGTACATAATTTTTAGAATAAAACATGAGAAAAAAGCAGTCCCCAAGCCAAACTCCCCTTCAACTCCTATTCCTGATTCCTTATGGTAACCACTTTTAATTTTTTTTTTTAGCTATTTCTTTTGATGTTTACATCCATTTTTTAATAATATGCTTATACTGTTATTTCTTATTTTTTAATTTTAAACATTATTTAATTTACTTCATTCTATGGAATATGGTTTACCTCTTTTAATATAACCTCCTGACACACACACCCAAAACACATACATATTTCCCCTTCTCCATCTTTCCAACATCATTGTGGCATACACTTGGGCTAAATCCATAATTATAGTTTATATAACTATGAATCTATTAACATTATTTACATCTCAGTTTTGGAGTATATTGTAATTACATTTCTTATACAACTTTATTTCCCAAGAGTTTATATTTGCGTCTATTCTTTTTGGTTGCTTGATTTTCTACATAGCTATCATAAACTCATTCTCAAATGCTCCATTGGACTGAAAACTCTTCTCAATATAGTCAAACATTTCATGTAATCTATCAGCTTAATCTATTTCTTGGAGACATCCGTATGGACTTTCCTCTCCTTCTATTAAATTCTGTACTGTTTTCTAGGATGCTGGATATCTGCCATTATGGGGCTTTCCTTTGCCAGCATCCTGGCAAAATCCAGATCCTTTGCCTCTCTCCTGTATTAGATCCCTTGTCTTTTCCATTCCATGACTTCCTCTTTCTGATTTTACTTCTTCATCTTAATGGAACATATCTTCCCATACTTTCTTGAAAAAATGGTACAAGGGCAGTAACTCTGTTGAGAATTTACATATCTGAAAACACATTTACCCTCATATTTAGATAGGTATAGAATTTTATTTTGGTAAATATTTTTTCTCAGAAATTTAATAGCATTTCTCCATGTTTTCTAGCTTTCGTTAATTTGTTTTATTTTCTTGTTTGTTTGTTTGTTTGTTTTTAGAGATGGGATCTTGTTCTGTCACCCAGGCTGGAGGGCAGGGGGTGTAATCAGTTCACGACAGCCTCGAACTTCTAGGCTCAAGCAATCCTCCTGCCTCAGCCTCCCAAGTAGCTGGGGCTTAGTTTTTTATTATTTGATAATCCAAAAGAGTGAACATCAGTGTAGTCGGTGGCAGAACTAGGCTTCCAGCCTATATCTAATTCCAAGCCCAGGAATATTATTCTCCTATGATATCAAACTTTTGTATACTAAAGTATGAAGGTATAAAATTGAAATATTTCCAGTGGTAGCTGCAATTTGATAAGGGACTCATTTACAGACCTAAAGCTTGAGTCGAAGAAGTAAAGTTATAATGGTAAAACAAGATATGCAGTTAAATTGAGGGTCAGGACCCCTGAAACCACAGGAGATAACTTGTCTTCTATTTCTATTAAATGTGTTAAGTTGGTAGCATTCCCCAAAGTTTCTTGGGACTCCAGAAATTGCATGTTGGGAGATAATTCTCCAAGGGTCTCTCACATTTCTGCACGTCTTACAAGCAGAAACATTGACTGCCTCTGTTCCAGACTATTGTTTCAAGCAATCATCCTTGAGTGATACAGATAGTGTCTTGGTCTGAAGCAAAGGGCAGGTTTGCCTTCAGCTCTGGAATATAGAGACAGTGTCTCCTAGAGCAAAAGACAAACATGCTTATGGCCCATTATAAATGATCTGGGTTATCTGAACTCAGGGTTCTTCATTTATAATACTCCCCATTGCAGGTGCAAATATCACTGCTCCTCTTCACATTGCCAGGCGGTATTTGAGGCTTAAGGGGCTGGCATAAATGCTGATATTCTGTCTATTGTTAATGCTATAAGTAATAAACTGTCCTTTGTCTCTGACCCAGGAGTATTATATCTTCTGCCAGCACCCACAAAACTGACAGGGTAACTTAGCTTGCAAATAGGATACAAATTCAGGCCCTTTTCAGCTTTTGAGACATATAACCAAAATATATAGAAAAACAATTCAGTAAGTATATAGATTTAAAAGAGTTTCATATTTACAAAATTTTTTTTTTGGCTTGGGAATACAGAATTAAAACCCAACCACAGTCTAGAAGTCCAATATACTTGAAATTTGGCTTCAACAAGTTAAATATTTCTCCAATGCACCTAAAGTGCTTAGGTGTTTCCTATTAGTATTTGATATTTCTATGACCAAGCATTCTCTGTTTACTTTTAAAGAGCTTCCACAAAAGTTTTATCCTCTAAGATATAACTATTTGGGGCCAGGCGCGGTGGCCTAGGCCTGTAATCCTAGCACTTTGGGAGGCCGAGGCAGGCAGATTGCCAGAGCTCAGGAGTTCGAGACCAGCCTGGACAACACAGTGAAACCCCGTCTCTACTAAACATACAAAAAATTAGCCGGGTGTGGCGGCATGCGCCTGTAGTCCCAGCTACTGGGAAGGCTGAGGCAGGAGAATTGCTTGAATCCAGGAGGCAGAGGTTGCAATGAGCCAAGATGGCGCCACTGCACTCCAGTATGGGCTACAGTGCGAGACTCCATCTCCAAAAAAAAAAAAGAAAGGAAAAGACAAGAAAACAAAAAAGATGTAACTATTTGGGAGGTAGCTGGGAAAAGGATCCTTTACAATTAACTAAAGCCTTCAAGGTCTATTTCAATTATTCTTACAGACCCAAAACACAGTAGACTGTCTTAAATGTCTTAGAAATCCTTAACTTAAAGGATAATATAAGGAATGTCTTTTGAATGCATGGCCTGTTATTCATTTCTACTTACAGCATCATTAGCAACATCAGTGAATACACTGAAGACTGTGAACTTTGACCTCGTAAAGTAGTATATGTGCAGCATTACTGCAGGTTAATCATCATCATCACTGTCACTCTTTAAATACCCAGACAAGACATAATGTCAAGAAGAAAGCGGCCGGGCGCGGTGGCTCAAGCCTGTAATCCCAGCACTTTGGGAGGCCGAGACGGGCGGATCACGAGGTCAGAAGTTCGAGACCATCCTGGCTAACACGGTGAAACCCCGTCTCTACTAAAAAATACAAAAGCTAGCCGGGCGAGGTGGCTGGCGCCTGTAGTCCCAGCTACTCGGGAGGCTGAGGCAGGAGAATGGCGTAAACCCGGGAGGCGGAGCTTGCAGTGAGCTGAGATCTGGCCACTGCACTCCAGCTCGGGCAACAGAGCGAGACTCCGTCTCAAAAAAAAAAAGAAGAAAGCACCTGTTTGTCATCATGCAACATGCAGCCCTGACCCAATGAGAAAGAACAATCCAGAGCCTTACATCTATGAGAGGAAGTCTCTGGAACACTGCAATTCTAAAAAATTCATTCATTGGGCTGTTTACCTCCCAAGGGCATCCTGGTGCAAAGGTCACCTAAAAAAACTACAGGAAGGTTCTGGAATGAACCAAAACAGCAAAATGTTGAAATGCCACAGCTGTGATAAAGGGAAAAGAACATAGATTGTGGATTCAGGAAAATGCTATTCAAATTCTGGTTCCACTCTGAGCAGTCATGAAGCTTTGTGTGTATTTTTTTTTTACCTTCTCTGAGCTCAAATTCCTTATCTGAAAATTGTGATACTGTTATATGAACTGTGATAAAACCTGACAAGACTGTTTGAGGATCACAATATAATGTTATGTGCAAAATATCTGACATAATGAACTCCTAAAATGTATTTGTTGAATCTAGACTGCAGAGAAGGCCCTGAGCCTTCCAGATTGACACGATACAGAATCCTCAGACCCATTAAAAACTTGATGAGCTGGGCACGGTGGCTCACGCCTGTAATCTCAGCACTTTAGGAAGTCGAGACGGGAGGATCACCTGAGGTTGGGAGTTCGAGACCAGCCTGACCAACATGGAGAAATCCCATCTCTACTAGAAATACAAAATTACCCAGGCGTGATGGCGCATGCCTGTAATCCTAGCTACTTGGGAGGCTAAGGCAGGAGAATCTCTTGAACCTGAGAGGTGGAGGTTGTGGTGAGCTGAGATGGCACCACTGCACTCCAGCCTGGGCAACAACAGCAAAACTCCGTCTCAAAAACAAAAAACAAAAAAACATACCTGATGAAGCTGGGCGCAGTGGCTCACGCCTATAATCCCAGCACTTTGGGAGGCTAAGGTGGGCGGTCAGGAGTTTGAGATCAGCCTGGCCAACATGGTGAAACCCCATCTCTACTAAAAATACAAAAACTAGCCAGGCGTGGTGGCAGGCACCTGTAATCTCGGCTACTCAGGAGGCTGAGGCTGGAGAATCACTTGAACCCAGGAGGCGGAAGTTGCAGTGAGCCTAGATTATGCCACTACACTCCAGCCTGGGTGACAGAGCAAAACTCCACCTCAAAAACAAAACAAAAAACTTGATGACGTGACTTTGCTACGTAAAATAAGTCTATTTTTTCCTTATGTTAGGTAAAGTGCTCAGCACCTTCAGCAAACAAGCATCAGTCAGCTCTAAACAAAGCAAAACACTTTATAGCAAAAAAATTTTTTATAGCAAAAAACTTCATAGAGTTTACCTTATTTCTGAAATTATTACATTAAAATAAAGGTGAAAATAGAAAATAGGTGGATGTATACCTGTTAATAGAGAGTCTGAACACCAAATAGGAAATTTGGGCTTTATTCCATAAGCAATAATGATAGCTTAAGAAAAATTATTCTGATAGCAATACATGAAATGATTTGGTGATGGTCAAAAAATAAAGTAAGAAAGATCAAGTCCAGACACTGTGGCTCGTGCCTGTAATCCCAGAACTTTGGGAGGCTGAGGAGGAAGGATCACTTGAAGCCAGGAGTTCAAGACCAGCCTGGGCAACATAGCAAGACCTGTGTCACTACAAAAAAAAAAAAAATTAGCTGGGCATGGTGGTGCATGCCTATAGTCCTAGCTGAGGTGGGAGAAGCTGAGGTGGGAGAAATGCTTAAGCCCAGGAGTTCAAGGTTACAGTGAGCTATGATCACACTACTACATTCCAGCCTAGGTGACAGAACAAAATCCCGTCTCTGCCAAAAAAAAAAAAAAGAGAAAAACAGAAGGAAGGAAGGAGGGAAGGAGGGAAGGGGAGGGAAGGGAAGGGAAGGGAAGGGAAGGGAAGGGAAGAAAAAAAAAAGAAACGTCAGTAAGGAGGAAATTTAAATATTCCAAATCAGAGGCATCAAGCATTCAAGTAATGTTGGTAGTATTCATGTATCTGATATGAAGTCAAAAAACCTCTTACTGGCTATAAACTGCTCATGTAAAATGAGTAAATAATTTACCCTTCAGATGATAGTGAATTTATCATACATCAGTCCTAGCAACCACTTCACAAAATAATTTCTTCAGGTAGTTAGGTTGATTTTTTTACATATCATCCTTAAAATAACATGGATATAAAAATACTTCTTGGTTTCAACAGACACTTTTGTATAAAATTTATTTATTCTAACAGAAACTCCTCGTTTTTGAGGGAAGAACATAGAAAAGTTATCTTGAAATTATAAGATATGAATTTGAGAGTTCAGTGAAACAATGTCAAATTTTTGGTTTAAGCTTTCAGTTCATAAACATGTTAAGTTTTTTATATGATTAGTATAGGAAATGGGCATTGACACTGAGTACTCTATTACAGGGCTGTATGAATGCAGAAGGCTCATAAGTTGAAAGAAATTGTACCTAATATTTCAGGTTATTCAGGGCAGAAGAAATCATCTCATTATTTTTGTTCCATTTATGACTGGAAACTCATCCTCTCAAATACTGCCATGATTTTCAGCAAGGAAGATCATTTAGGTTTACCATCTCAGGGGCTATTATGAAATATTGGGTGGACATTACTGGGTTCATGTGCTTGTTTACTTCTTTCATTTTTCTCTTTGCTGATCAAAGGAAATTATAAACCATTATGTGCAACTGTGTATCATTACAGATTTACGAGAGAATAATTTACTCCTTTGACAGATTTAAGAATGCAAAAGCCTTAAGGAGATGCTTTCCTCAAAATATAATTCCATTTCCCACTCCCAAAATTGATCTCTCTCAAACTCCCTTCTCCTCTGGAACTGCTACTCCCAGTGCAGAGAAAATAGAACATATGTATGTATATATGTGTCTGTGTGTGTATACATATATATTTATATATACACATTATATATATAATTGAAGTTTCATTCACTCTACTATATTCAATTCTTCAAACAAATTCATAATTGTATTCAATATTCATCTTAATAGCAAGATCAATCTTATGGAAAATATCAGTTCTGTAATAATAAAGAAAGAAGTATAAAAGCTTGTGAGTGGTAAACCATGCCCCTCAAAATATAACAGTTTTAACTCAAGTAAAACTCAAATAATGAAGGCTAAGAACTAAGACTAAGACTTAATTTTAAGACTAATAATTCTATACTCAATGATTTTGAGTAAGGAATTCTCAAATAAAAGTTAGGAAGAGTTAAATTCACCAAAAAGATCCAAAGAAACATAGTTTGATGAAGTAATGAACAACTATTATGCCAAATGCATAGTACTAGTAAATCTTCACACAGTCTTGATTAGGTAGCATAATAAGAAAGTCAATGATTGGTAAGTTAACCAATCAAGCGAATTCCCCTCAGTACTAGAATAAAGAAGATAAGCAAAATTGAGTGAAAAGAAAAGAATTGTGGTAGACTATGAAAGGTGGCCCACAAATTCGCATATGTTACTTTGTACCACTATGACTTTGTGCACTATGACTTTGTACCATACGGATGAGCCTGAACTAGCCTACTAATGATGATAGATACATGGCTATCACTTCACCAGACATAGAACAATCACCAGACATGTGTGGAACCATCCTAGACAATCTAGCTATCTCTTCGGATGGAAGAAATACACAGTCAACCCACAAAACTGTGAGAAACAATAGATATTATTATAATTCACAAAGGTTTGGATAGTTTATTAGGGAGCAAAAGCTAACTGATAAAGAAATGGTACTAGAACTGAAGTGCTGCTGTTACAGCAACCTGAAATATGTAGCATTAGCTTTGGGACAAGGTGATGGATAGAGGCTGGACAAGTGACAGGAAAATTGTTAGCCAAAATTGAGAAAATAGAGAATAAATTGTTAAGAGCAAGAAAAGTGGTAAGAAACTGCTATAGCACTCTGGAAAAATGGCAATCTGTATTATATAGCAGTGCAACAATAGCAAAACGTTGCCTATGATAATATGGAAGATAGAAAATTTACCCAATGGGCCGGGCATGGTGGTTCACACCTGTTATCCCAGCACTTTGGGAGGCCAAGGCAGGCAGATCACCTGAGGTCAGGAGTTCGAGACCAACCTGGCCAACATGGTGAAACCCCATCTCTACTAAAAAAAAATATATAAAAATTAGCCGAGCATGATGGCAGGCTCCTGTAATCCCAGCTCCTCAGGAGGCTGAGGCAGGAGAATCACTTAGTTTGCAGTGAGCCGAGATGGTGCCACCGCACCCCAGCCTGGGCAACAGAATGAGACTCTGAAGGAAAAAAAAAAAGAAAGAAAGAAAAGGAAGGAAGGAAGGAAGGAAGGAAGGAAGGAAGGAAGGAAGGAAGGA
>NW_016817388.1:142685-165908 GCF_001698545.2 Rhinopithecus bieti | reverse complement strand
GAAGGAAGGAAGGAAAAAGAAGGAAGGAAGGAAAAAGAAGGAAAGAAGGAAGGAAGGAAGGAAAAGGAAGGAAGGAAAAGGAAGGAAGGAAATTTACCCAATAACTTAGAGAATCAGCTAAGGAGATTCCCAGGCAAAATGTTGAAGGAGTAGATTTTTTTTAATTGCATAAGATAACATACAAAAACAAGAGAGAGCTAAAGAAAGAACTGTGCAGTTTTCCTGCAGAATTCATAAGCAATATAAAGGAGCCAGGACTTGAGAGCTGGGGGAAAAACACTTCATATTTCTGGTCTCTCTAGCCATTAAAAGATTTTCAAAGTAATAAATGACTGGCTGGGTGTGGTGGCTCATGCCTGTAATCCCAGTACTTTGGGAAGCCAAGGTGAGATGATCATTTGAGGACAAGAATTTGAGGTTACAGTGAGCTATGATCATGGCACTGCACTCCTGCCTTGGCAACAGAGCAAGACCTTGTCTCAAAAAAAAAAAAAGGAAATGACTTCACAGTGAAGATCCAGATCAAGGGTATGGCGGAAAGACCCCTTGTTAAACAACTGAATGGTGTAAGGTGGTGCCTAGAACCTTTTGTTTTTTTGAGATCGAGTCTTGCTCTGTCGCCAGGCTGGAGTGCCGTGGTGAGTGGTGCGATCTCAGCTCATTGCAACCTCTGCCTCCCGGGTTCAGGTGATTCTCCTGCCTCAGCTTCCCATGTAGCTGGGACTACTTGGGAGGCCACCACGCCCAGCTAATTTTTGTATTTTCAGTAGAGATGGAGTTTCATCACGTTGGCCAGAATGGTCTCGATCTCTTAACCTCGTGATCCGCCCACTTCAGCCTCCCAAAGTGCTGGGATTACAGGTGTGGGCCACCACGCCCAGTCGGTGGTGCCTAGAATCTTAAGGATGTATCACAGCAGCCTGGTATACAGCCCAAAGATGACAGTGACTTTCTCTAAAAGAATTAGTGATGAGGTCTTTCGGCATGGAATAGGCCTGAATCATATTCACAGGAGGTCCACAAAGTTCCAAAAAAATTTTTAAAGAGTTATACTGATAAAATCCCTGCAAGCTTGGACTAAAAAAAAAAAAAAAAAAAAAAGGCAAAATGAGAAGAGTTCTCTGGGCCTCCAAATTTTCACATGCAGGAAGCAGGCTAAGAAAGCCACACAACTGCAAACATAAGCTATTTTTTATTGAAAACTAAGAGTGTCTTAGAGGGTAGAGGAAAGAGCCCATAGTACAATAAGCCTCCTTCCTCTGAGAAGAACATCAGAGGACAGTAAGTTATGGAGTTGAGCCTAGGAAGAACTGGGGCCTAATCAAAGAACATTCTCTGCTTCTTGAATAGAGGGACCCCAGCAACATCTGACAGGCTAGACTTCAGAATTTTTATGGACTACTAACTGCTACATATCTCTCATTTCTTCCCTTCTTTAAATGAGAGTATTTGTCGCTCTATTTTAAGTAGGGTATGGGGGCAGATAGCTTCAAGAGGAGCTGCACCTCAAACGCTGCACCTTATCCACTTCTAAACTAACTGCATATCACAAGATCATAGACTTCAATACCGATACCTCGGAATAAAATAATGGGGGGAGTTTCATGAAAGCAAGGATTTTTCTCTGTTTTGTTCCCTGTTGTATTCCAAACACCTAGGACAGTGATAGGTTCATGATAGGCCCTCAATAAATATTCATTGAATTAATGAATAAACTCTTTAAAAAGTTTAAACTCACATGTCATTTCACTGTTCTTTTTGCATTGTATTAGCAGACATTTGTGGTTTTCTTTGCCAAAAAACAAAAAACACAGGCCAGGCACAGTGGCTCATGCCTGTAATCCCAGCACTTTAGCAGGCTGAAGCAGGAAGATCACTTCAGCCTAGGAGGTCAAGGCTGCAATGAGTCATGATCGCCCCACTGCATTCCAGCCTGGGTGACAGAGCAAGACGCTGTTGCACAAACAACAACAAAACCCCAGTTTGACCTAAATGTGGTATCCTGTTCACAATAGTAGTAACTTTCAAAACGAGGTAAAACCTCAATGTGAATCCAGCCACTTGCTCAGAGGAGCATCATAAGGAAATAAGAGAAGTCCTTCAAAGCTCCTAGTGAGCTGAGATCAGCTTGAGATTTTATTAGTACCTTTTCTTAGTATTCATAACTACAGTATTATGACTTGTCATACAATTATCTAGCTTTTCTAATTCATCTCTTGACTGAATCTATGACCTCCCAGGCTAATAAATTCCACAGGTTAGCCATACATTGGGTAAAGAAATATTTTCCTTATGCTTTTTAAATTCTAAGTTTATTTCAGCCATTAATTTTACAGAATGAGTGACCCTTGTCTTAACAGTTGGAAGACATAAAATTAAGTAAATTGGACCTACAATAAGGATGTCATTTTAGCAGTTTTGTGTGGTAATGTTTCATTTATCAGGTGAACATGTGGCTGTGTTAGAAGAGCATGAATAGCTAATCATTTTCCTTTCAGATTTTTACTTTCACAGTAGAACAGAAAGGAAATTTCAGGATAAAGATAAAAAGAAAAGAAAGAAAACAAACAAGGGATATATGACACTGTCTGGATCATGGACTGCTATCATTCTACCTGTGTTCTATAAAATTGCTATGGTCTAAGATAATAAGATAAAGAAAATGGATTCAATCGGTTTTAAAGCTGAAGTTTTCCTGGGTAACGATAACAGCATTTGACTATGTTTATCCCTTAGATTAGAAGCAAATGAAAGAAAAAGGATTTGCTGTTCACGGAATTTTATTCTTAAGGCTAATGCTATCTGTAAAACAATTAACAAAGTATTTTCTAATGTAATTACTGCCTGGGATCTGTGTGTATGTGTCATTTTTCACAGTCTGTTTCATTGAAATGTATAAGGTCAGCTAATAAGAAGCAGTTTGCTGGCCAGGCATGGTGGTTCACACCTGTAATCCCAACACTTTGGGAGGCAGAGGCAGGTGGATCATGAGGTCAGGAGTTTGAGACCAGCCTGGCCAACATGGTGAAATACCATCTCTACTAAAAATACAAAAATTATCCAGGCATGGTGCAGCATGTCTGTATTCCCAGCTATTCGGGAGGTTGAGGCAGAAGAATTACTTGAACCTGGGAGGTGAAGCTTGCAGTGAGCCAAGATTGTGCCACTGCACTCCAGCCTGGGTGATACAGTAAGACTCCATCTCAAAAAAAAAAAAAGAAGAAGAAGAAGATGTGTGATCAGGTTGGGGGCCTCAGTAGGATTAAGCCTTGGAATAAACAGGGATTATTTATTTATTTAGCTTTGGCAATTTGGAAAAGCTTTACTCACTGAACTAATCACAAATTTTTTGTAAGAACACAAGATTCCCCATTATTTAAGGTTATATAACCTCTTTTTTTTTTGGATAGGGTCTTGTTCTGTCACCCAGGCTGGAGTGCAGTGGCTCGATCACAGCTCACTGTAGCCTTGACCTTCTGGGCTCAAGCAATCCTCCCACCTCAGCTGGGATAACAGGCATGCATTACCATGCCTGGCTAATTTTTGTATTTTTTGAAGAGATGGGGTTTTGCCATGTTACCTAGGCTGGCCTCAAACTCCTGGGCTCAAGGAATCCTCCTGCCTTGGCCTCCCAAAATACTGGGATTACAGGCATGAGCCACTGCATCTGGTCCCAATGACTTCTTTTAGGAATAATATACAATCTTAATGCAGAGCAAGAAATGGTGGACATTGGGGAGTAAAACAGTGAAGCATTTTGTCACTGGCGGGTTTTAGAGAATGAAAGTGTGCACACTGATAAAACAACTAATATTGCAGATTATAATATATTGTTAATCAATATCTACGTATGTTGGCACACATGCATTAGAAAAAAATTACAACTGGAAAGAATTCTGCAATCATATGGCACAACTTCAACATTTCAGTGAAGAGGAACTATGAACCTGAAAAGTGATGTGTACAAGGTAACACAGCTACTTAACAGAAGGCAGAAGTGTTGGGCAACGGTGCTGACTTTCTTCAACGGCAACAATTCTGCCTAGGTCATAATAACATCTTGAAAAAGGAGAACCCTCTGACACGTGACCAAAGTCTGATCACTTTTAAGATTTCACCCCAGGCTGTTTTTTGCTCAAGCCCAGATAAATCTGCTCCTCTTTCTCCAGAGCCTGGAATGCTAGAAAGGCTCTTTTACTTTGGGCACAATCGGTGGAAAAGCAACTTAGAAACTTACAAGGAAAGAGTTGCAGTGGTGCTTCTTCCTCCATAATCTCCCTGCTGAAAGATTAAAGTATTTTCAGTAGTGTAGCCTTCAATACATATGACAACATTCATGAGTGTGTTGATCTAATATATACTAAGATATTATTTCTAAAAACATATGATTCTAATTTTCTTTAATGACATATAATTATAATATTAGGTCACATATTATGGGTCTGGCCAGAGGCATGGAATCATGCTACTGTTGCTTCTACTACCACTAATTCTCTACTCTATAGAGATATTTTTATGCTTTGTATGTCATTCTGTCACATGAAGTGTGTTGTAATGAGTATATTTATGAGTCTAGCCATTGGGAGTGGAAACTGATGTATTATGTAGCTTTGCACCTCATGTGCAGCTGAATTATTATGCAGATCTTAACAGCCAAGAAGTCTGTGATCAGAGAAGAAAAGAATTTCAAAACATAAACCATGTTCCTGGCACTAGCTTTGAATACTGGACATTCATAACCCACAAATGCCCAGACTATAAATTTGCAAGTTGCATTAATATGGCAGTAAAAGTCACTCTTCTGAAAGCTGCACTTGTAAAATATTTATAAATTCACATGGTTGTTCCTGGCAAATAACTACATCTGTCAGCTCTGTCTTTTTGCTCCCAAAGCAGCAGGGTTGGTGTCCTGTGTAATTCACAATATGTTCATAAAAAATTATTTTGAAAAATCAAGATAGAAGATATTTTATTCTAGGGGGCAATATATCTGCTCCTTCAATGGTATGGTGTTACTATTTGATCTCCTGAGATCTTTTCTCATCAAGGCTTTTTCTCTGAACAAGTTTCCACTTTATTGGACTTATCTAGTTTCCAAATTAGCAAGGCAAGTCCTGTGGGGTTGTCTTTAAAATCTCACATTAATATGTACAACACAGGCCGGGCACGGTGGCTCATGCCTGTAATGCCAGCACTTTGGGAGGCTGAGGCAGGCAGATCGCCTGAAGTCAAGAGTTTGAGATCAACCTGGTCAACATGCTGAAACCCCGACTCTACTAAAAATACAAAAATTTGCCAGGGGTGGTCGTGGGCGCCTGTAATCCCAGCTACTTGAGAGACTGAAGTGGGAGAATCGCTTGAATTTGGGAGGCAGAGGTTGCAGGAAGCGGAGATGGCGCTACTGCAGTCCAGCCTGGGCAACAGAGTGAGACTCGGTCTCAAAAAAAAAAAGATAAAAAAAGTACAACACAGTGGAGTTTTTCCTTCCCAAGTCAATATGTATATATCAATGTCACATGGTAAAGGAATTTTCTATGTATATAATCTCCCTATAGTGTTTAGGAGATGCTTCATATAAGAGACCTTTTAGATAGACCTGTCTAGATTTTTTTCTTAAGACAGGAAAAAAAATTAAAAGACATCAGAATATATTTTCATATAGATGTATGCCATACAGATGTAGTCCATTATTTCTAGTGGCGAGAAAGCCCCCCAAAATCATACCTACTAACATACTGAGTACTTGACAATAAAATATGCTGTTGTGTTTGTATGTGTATAATTTTTACTGCCATCTAGCTTTTCCTTCCCTCTCTCTCCATGAGAAAGGATTTAGGGGCGGGGCGTGGTGGCTCATGCCTGTAATCCCAGCACTTTGGGAGGCCAAGACAGGTGGATCACAAGGCCAGGAGATCGAGACCATCCTGGCTAACATGGCAAAACCCCATCTCTACTAAAAATACAAAAAATTAGCCAGGCGTGGTGGCGGGCGCCTATAGTCACAGCTACTAGGGAGGCTGAGGCAGGAGAATGGTGTGAACCTGGGAGACGGAGCTTGCAATGAGCCAAGATCGCGCCACTGCACTCCAGCCTGGGCGACAGAGCAAGACTCCGTCTCAAAAAAAAAAAAAAAAAGGAAAAGGATTTAGGTTGTTTATAATGCAAACATAATTGTTATAAAGACAGAACAGTTAAAGGTGAGATCAGAGATATAAAACATCAGATAATATTAAAGTCCTTAAATTTGGGGAGGTAATGCATCCCTTTGAGAATCTGATGAAAACTTTATGCTCTTTCCCCAGAAAATGCAAGTAAGTATATACACACAAACAAAACACATAATACACACTCTTGTATACAAACTCAGGCATTCAGAGACCACCAATACCATTCCACAGACCACCACAGAGGAAGGAGAAAGAAAATGTATATCAGGAAACTAGAATAAAATTATTAGTACCATTAAGCATGAAGTTTAGCTCTAACTTTTAGTCAATCCAGAAGGGAGAATTCAATGGGTTTCATAGATCTCAATGTTTAACAGAGAAATACACATCAGGTTTTTAGGAGACGTATTTTGAGAGGAATTTGTCAGGTGGATGAATCTTGGATTTATTTTATTTTATTCTTTTTATTTTTTTTGAGATGGAGTCTTGCTCTGTCACCCAGGCTGGAGTTCAGTGGCATGATCTCTGCTCACTGCAAGCTCCGCCTCCCGGGTTCACGCCATTCTCCTGCCTCAGCCTCCCGAGTAGCTGGGATTACAGGCTCCTGCCACCACACCCAGCTAATTTTTGTATTTTTAGTAGAGATGAGGTTTCACCATCTTGGCCAGGCTAGTCTTGAACTCCTGACCTCGTGATCCATCTGCCTCGGCCTCTCTAAGTGCTGGAATTATAGGCATGAGCCACTGCGCCTGGCCTCAGATTTATTATTTCTTTTTTTTTTTTTTTTTTTTTTTTTGAGACGGAGTCTCGCTCTGTCGCCCAGGCTGGATTGCAGTGGCCAGATCTCAGCTCACTGCAAGCTCCGCCTCCCGGGTTCATGCCATTCTCCTGCCTCAGCCTCCCGAGCAGCTGAGACTACAGGCGCCCGCCACCTCACCCGGCTAGTTTTTTGTATTTTTTTAGTAGAGACAGAGTCTCACCGGGTTAGCCAGGATGGTCTCGATCTCCTGACCTCGTGATCCGCCCGTCTCGGCCTCCCAAAGTGCTGGGATTACAGGCTTGAGCCACCGCGCCCGGTCTCAGATGTATTATTAAATACACAATGAACAATGTCTTTAACAGGAATTTTGCAAAAATGGAAAACTATTTTCACATGGCCATTTTTACACTGTTCCCTTAATAAATCCTGAGGATATTCTTAATAAGTAGTAATTCTTATCAGTAGTTATACCAACTGAGCCTAGATAATCTGGCTTCTGTATCTGACCTGACATAGCAACAAATGGTTTCCCTCTAGAGAAAGCTCCAGTATTCATAAGGTGCAATGTGCTTGCAGCAGCCTTCCTGGAACTACAACTAAGAAGCTGCAGCATCAGCAAGGCCTGAGAAATTGTATAGACTCACTAACCCACACATCTGGCAGGACTCATGTGTCAAAAAGGTGACTCTAAGCAAGACACCAAGAAATACATGAATTTAAGAGGCAAAACTAAAAACCATAAATAGGTTACAGTGGGAATGAAGGTGTACCCTACTTGATTTCTGCTCACTGTGGAGAAGCCTATGGTTTATGTGCTGATCTTATTTTGTCCGTTAAAGCCCGTCCAATCAGGCATATCACCTGGGGATGGGAACACTGATTGCGTACCAACTAGGAATAGAAGAATTCAAAGCTAAAGAAGGAAGAATCTAATTTCTGATTGAGAATATCATTAGACAGAAATTGACTGTCTAATTACGTTGATCCATCAAATGCTATTCTGGTGATCAGCAGCCCAAATCATATACATATACTTTTTTTTTTTTCCCAAAGAAATTGTCATGTAATCTTTTTAAAAGCAATATGGACTGATATCTTACCAAGCTAGAAGAACAAAATTTCTTCTTCAGATGCTTATGACAAAAGGACTTGGAATTATCTGTCTAAATAATGTCAAAATAGCCATTATTTCCTTCCACAAATGAAGGAACGGGATTGGGGATTAACTTTGTGGGATTCATTTAATTTTGCACTTGGCATAGTATATGGAAACAGTAAACAGTTTACAACATTTGAGCTTGGAGACTCTGGGTGGAATATTTAAACCATTGCTTGAGACATAATCAGTGGATAGAAAATTCTAAGAATGGCAGCCCTACTCCAGAACTTTCTAGTGGGTGACATCTGGAGTGAATTAAGTTTCTGTTCAGTCTCAGCTTTAGCTACAGATGTGGAGGTGTAAATGTGCTTTCCAGGAACTGTAGATTATATGATCATGATGTAGACTACTTTTATTAGGAGTTCAAGTACCACATTTCCAGAAATATAAAGAATGACAGCAAGGAAAAAAGCCTTTAGAGCTTAAATTACAACCACATCTAATGAACTCAGAGGTGTTTTTCACTTACTAGGGTATTGCTTTTCAACTCCTGTAGCTTAAATGAATCTAGTGATCATAACAGTAAATATGGTTTCCAAAGGTATCCCAAGAGGTATCATTAGTCACATATTACATCCTTTTCTAATTTGTACACTTTCCATGTTTCAGGATTTCACAGGACTGCTGAAACCTCCAGAATTTCATGTTTCCCTCAGCAGTCTACAATAACCCTTAATCTGAATGACATGTATTATTTCCTCAGCAAACATGTGATGTGGGAAGCTTAGTAAAAGATTTATTATAAGAAAAGGCTCGATGTTTTATTTCCTCCCCTAATTGAATACATTATTGCTCTCTGTTTAGAAATGCTATGTTGATGTATTACACCTCAGAACAACTATGCACATGCCATCTGCAGCAGGAAGGTTTATTAGACTACAAATCAAGATACAGATGTTGGAGGGAAAGCTACGTATGCTAAGTCATAATACATTAAAGCACATTTTAAATCTATATGTCATGGTGGTCCAGCAGATTTTTATTTTTTTAAATTAAGTATTGGTATTTATGAAAATTCAGGAACTAGAAGCCCTCTCTTCATGTACACGATAGGTAAAGTCATAAGCTGCTGAGGTGACAGATATAACCTTGTAGATGGGGAAAAGGACTAAGTAACTTCAAAAGAGAAAGCTCACGTTCTTATTCCTTAGTACTAGTGAAAAGATCCACATTTAAAGTCAGCATTCTAAGCCAAATGAGCAGATAAGTCTTTTGGGAGTGTAAATGATCACATTTTATTGATCTTTTCACATATTTAGATTTTCATCAATTTACCAGAAAAGCATTTATTGAGTACCTGTTACTGGCTAGGTGACTCTAGGATGTGCTCTAGGATTTTATTAAAACAAGACTCAGTTATATTAGTTTGATATAAGAGTAGTTGTTTATTTTTTCTTTCTTTCTCCAGCTCTTCAAGTTCAGGTCCAATAATGGACAAATTGCCCCCAGAAAGTTTACAAGAATATATCAACTACTTCATTGGTTGAAAGAATTAGAGGAAACTTGGCCAGCACAGCTGAGAGGATTGCTTTCCTGAGATATGACGTGATTCTCCTCCATTAGACTCACAAAAATATAACTCAATTGTATCAATCTTAAACAAATAAAATCTAGGATGCTCACATTTTCTAGAAGGATTAATGTTCTGTAGATCTATTGATCTTCTACATTCTTCTTAAAGTATCCAGGGTAATCATTAACAATACTTTGTTTTGATTTACTTGCCTGGTGTCTGAGGCTCTTCCAGCTCTCTATAATACATTTGCGCCTTATTTATCATGCTTATTCTGTAGATAAAGACAACACATTACTGGCATTTGTAATTGGGAGGCTTAAAATTTTTAAAAATAAAATTAGAGATAATCTAATTTTAGATTAGGGTTAGATTTTTAAATAGGGTATAGAACTTCAAAAGATGGTGGTTTTCTCTTTCCCTGTAAATATTCAGAAAACAGTCTACCTTTGGTCGGGAAGCACAGGCAAGGGCAGCGATTCAAGAAACCACTGTAAAAATGCACATCTCACCCAGTAAAGGAGAGATCTTACTTCCTATTAAGCATAGTTAGATGGGTGATTATTATTAATCATATATCACATTTACATAACAATGAAGTTTGGATGGCACTATCATACACTGTCTCATTTACCATATGAAGGAAGCATGTATTCATTCCTCAAATATTTTATGAATGCCTACTAGGTGCCAGACAGCATACTTTGTACTTGGAATGCAAAGGTGAGTAAGACAGATTCTCAGTGAGCTTACTTTCTAGTTGAGGAATACAATGTTATTAAATATAACGTGTTATAATACAGACATGATGAAGTACTGAGGCTACATGGGGTTACTAGTATTTTAGCCTCATTTTACAGAAAAAAAAATACTGACCAAAAATATTGACAATATTATAGGGCAGTTTTAACAATTAAATGAGAGATCGTATTAAGTTACTTAGTATAATGACAGCCCATAGTAGGGAGTCCATAAATGTTATTACAAAGAGGTAGCATAGAGTAATAGTTTGGAGAATGGGTTCTGTATCAAACCTTTTGGCTTGGATCTTGGCTATGTCTTAGTTTGTGCGGCCTTGGGAAAGTTATATGATATATCTAGATCTCAGTTTCCCCAGGGCTAAGATGAGAATAACAATCACAACCACTTCTCAGGGCTGTTGTTTTGAGAATCAAGTTGTCACCCATGTTCAAAAGAAGTTATTCATGGTAAAGATCAAAGCTGGGAGCAGGTCCAAAAACTATATCACACCAACTTACAGTTAGCCTCTCATAAAATAGAAATATCGTGGCCCTGAAGAGTGAGATATCCTTATTTTTACCATGGGGAGGAGAACTCCCCAGCAAAGAGTTCAAGCTAGGAGAAGGCAGCAAAGAATATTCGGCATTTTGAGGGTTAGAGAGAAAACTGGCCTGAAGAGAGAGGCCAAAAGAGAGGGAAAGAATGGACAGCAGTACGGGTTAGGGGAATGGGGCTTGGGCAGAGGTTGGACTGAACAAAGCAGAGGGAAATGGCTTTAAGAAGAGAGGAGGAATATGCCATCCACACATCTCCTAGCACTAAATAAGGGATAATCTTTCCAATATATCCAATTGTATTTTGCTAAGTGGGGGGTATCTATTTTTGTTGGATAATGCCTCAAATGTTATAAACAGAGCTAAGTAAGAGTATCCAAAATAACCCAATAATTATCTTTCAAGATGTCTGGTGCCAACATGCTCTTTTCTCTCATTTAGATTCCCACAAAGAAATTGTTGGACATGAAAAAGAGGCAGATATGGGTTCATAGTATGTCTCATGATACTGAGAGAATTTTCAAGATTGCAATTTTTCATTTCATTTTTTTTGAATGGCTGATTTAAATGTTCTTTCTGTACATAATGGGACAGGAATTGTACAACTATTACTGCAATCCAATTTTAGAACATTTTCAGAGAATGAAGGTGTTTTAACCTGTGATTTAAATGCTACCAGTTTATGGATCTCTGTTCTTGTACCAGAGACAATCTGAAGATTCTCTCCAGAAGTAAACATCCTAAACGGCAATCACCAACATTAAAACATGAGCCTATTTTACTCTTTGAGTGGCTAGCTTCCTGTGAAAGAATATACATTGCCTCTCTTCTTGTGTTACCTTTCTGATAATATTGGCTATGCTGTAGGCCAATGTATTATATCAGAGAGCATTTCGAGGAAAAGGTTCCTTAAAGCTCCTTATATATATTACGATTTTCTGCTATACATCATTATTACTAACATTATTCACAGCTAGTATAACATGTTTAGGCAAGCTCAGATACTTGGCAGTAAAACACAATTCTTTTAATAGCCTAGCTCCAATGGGTAACCCTTTGAAAAAGGCATTTATTGTTAGTTCTGTTAGCTATTGAACCAGTCTTTGCATATTTCAATGCATAAGCATACAAATGGAAATTTTTATTTTAAGTTCTATGCTATACTTTGCATATGAAACAGAAGTTCTTTAACTATATTGTGGGAAATTCAAATGTACTTCCTCCTCTATAAAGAAAATTAATCTGAGAACAAGGGTCTACTTTGAGATTGTATAGAAAGGGCAAATATATGCTTTGATATGCTGCTTAGTCCTGACCCCCACCCCACCTCATTCCAGTACCCTCATTAACAAGAAACTGTCAAAGTACTTGAACATCATGAAATAAGAATGGTATTTCAACAACAGATCAAATGCTTAGAAATCCACACCTCAAACCAGGTTATTCTTTCATTCCTAAATCGATAAACCGGCAAAAACAAGACCATATTTGAGCTGGCAAAACCTCCTATGCACTTACATTCTGTGAAAACATAAAAGGAAAAAAGAATTCTTCTATATTCTTTACATGATTTTCCATGAAAGCACTCATTAAATGATGTTTACATATAATGATGACAGAGTGTAGATGGGTTTACTGCTTGTCATTGGAAGGGCAGTGCCCTGGAGTCTTCTTCCAGTTCAATCTTGAAAAAATAACAGTCCTTTTAGTTTTTAGTGTACTAACTTGGCTCAAACCATACCATAAAGTACTTTTGTATGAAGGCTGCCATAAAAAAATCACTGCAGAATACTCCACTGTCAGAGTCAGCACAAGCTAATGCAAGCAAGTTACGCATGTTAAAATAAACAGCAGAGAATTGGGTGTGAAAACAGTATTAACCAGGTGTGTCCATCTGACTGTTATAACTTTAAAATATCTGTAGAACAAAGCCAGTTTTTGTCAAGGTCACTTACTGCTCAGAAAATGCTTTTCAGCTTCAACAAAAACATCCAAGAAACAAAATAAGGTTTTAAAAAAAATGATGTTCAAATAGGTGTGTTTCATTTTACATCACCTGTAAGAAACAGGGTTTCCATCTAACATGAGATTCCCATTCCTATTGCTCTGTAAAGGCACAGTTCTGATAAGTTCAAGGAGATGTTTGAAAAATGAATAATCACCTATATTATCATTTCTTTGAGAGCTAATGTGGCTTATATTGAAGGAAGTCACCAGAAAGGCTTTTATTGGACAAGCTGTGTGCTTGTCCTCCAGAGAGCTGCCCACAAAAATTCCTCAAAATATGAAAACTCTCCTTATTAGCATTAAATTTCGAGTATTATATCTTCAGAAAGCCCTTGTTAAATATACTTTTGCTGTCTATTGCAGTCTGTAAGTTTTAATACCATATGCTGGATATTTAGATTAGCCCTCTCAATCTCCATTTTACTATCCTTCTCTTTGGAGACATTAGATAGCTAAACACAGTTTTTCAGAGCACAGACTCTGAAAGTCAAGAATTGGCCTTGCCACTTAATAGTATGACTGGTCAGCTTATACTTACATGGTAGCCTTTCCAGAATACTCTGAGAAACACTACAAAGTGGTAGGGATGCAGAAACTGAGCTTATTGGAAATGGAAAAACCAAATAGTAGACTGGTAGCTCCTAACCAGGGAAACAGAGCAGTCCACAGTTCCTGAGTGATTGTGGCCCCAGGCTAAGAAAGTTAACTTACAGTTTCTCCAGTATAAAATAAGGATGAAACTAATAGTATCCAAGTGCTCACCACAGTGCCCAGTACACAGTAAGAGCCCAAAAGATGTTAGCTATTTTTCTCTTAGGTCCTTAAGAGGTTCTGGCAGCTGAGAGAAAATGAAAAAGGGCAGGAGGGCCCAGGATACTGAAAAGAAAGAAGGCCAAGGGGAAGAAGGTGGCTCCGGCCCCTGCTGTCGTGAAGCAGCAGGAGGTTAAGAAAGTGGTGAATCCCCTGTTTGAGAAAAGGCCTAAGAATTTTGGCATTGGACAGGACATCCACCCCAAAAGAGACCTCACTTGCTTCATGAAATGGTCCCACTATATCAGGTTGCAGCAGCAGAGAGTCATCTTCTATAAGTGGCTGAAAGTGCCTCCTGCAATTAACCAGTTCACCCAGGCCCTGCACCGCCAAACAGCTACTCAGTCGCTTAAGCTGGCCCACAACTACAGACCATAAAAGAGAAAGACAAAGCAAGCGAAGAAGCAGAGGCTGTTGGTCCCGGCTGAGAAGAAAGCTTCCAGCAAAGAGGACATCCCCACTAGGAGACCACTTGTCCTTCAAGCAGGAGTTAACACCGTCGCCACCTTGGTGGACAACAAGAAGGCTCAACTGGAGGTGACTTCACATGATGTGGATCCCATCAAGCTGGTTGTCTTCCTGCCTGCCTTGTGTCATAAAATGGGGGTCTCTTCCCCTGCATTATCAAGAGGCAGGCAAGACTGGGAAATATAGTCCACAGGAAGACCTGGACCACTGTCGCCTTCACACAGGTGAACTCGGAAGACAAAGGAGCTTTGGCTAAGCTGGTGGAAGCTATCAGGACCAACTACAACAACAGATACGATGAGATCTGCCATCACTGGGGAGGCAATGTCCTGGGTCCCAAATCTGTGGTTCACATTGCCAAGCTTGAAAAGGCAAAGGCTAAAGAACTTGCACCAAACTGGGTTAAATGCACGCTGTTGAGTTTTCTGTACATAAAAATAATTAAAATAATACAAATTTTAAGAAAAAGAAAAAGCGTAGGAGACCACCCACGGCAGTGGGCTATTCACTGGCTGAAGAACCCTTTTTTTTAATTATTATTTTATTTTTTGAGATGGAGTCTTGCCTCTGTCACCCAGGCTGGAGTGCAGTGGTACGATCTCAGCTCACTGCAACCTCTACCTTCCGGGTTCAAGTGATTCTTCTGCCTCAGCTGGGACTACGGGATTACAGTGATTCTTCTGCCTCAGCTGGGATTACAGGCATCTGCCACCATGCCCTGCTAATTTTTGTATTTTTAGTAGTGACGGAGTTTCACCATGTTGGCCAGGCTGCTCTCGAACTCCTGGCCTCAAGTGATCTGCCCACCTCAGCCTCCCAAAAGAATCCTTCATCTTTAGTTTGCAGTGAGAAAGAACCATGTAAGACTCTGCAATGGAGACACTGGAGTGCAAGATTAGCCAGGCACAACCTTCTAGTTTAATGTGCAGAGTTCTGTGAATCTTCTTGTACTAGGTTTTCAGGAGTCTCCCCACCCTGAATCTGGGTGTGCAACCACTTTTTGATCCATTGGCACATAAGCCACACTGTGCCTAGTCTAAACAGGAAACATTTCTCTCTTCTTCCCTGGTAATAAAACTCCAATTTGTATTCAGGTTTTTGGCAGAGATCCCTTGATTTCAGGAAGGGATCCTAAAAGGATTTTAGGCCCCTACCTCAACAACAAGGAATGAGCTGAAATTGGTATAAATCAGTCATAGTAATTTCCTTTTCTTTCCTCAGGGATTGGCCAATGAGTGGGCACATGACTGAATCCTGGCCAAGGAGACAAAGGGAAAGTCCACTAGGGAAGGCTCTCTTCCTAATAAAGAGACAAGACTCCACAAGTAGAATGTCTCCACCTGTCTTCTTTCTTGTTCTGAACACGGACATGGTGACTGGAGCCACAGTAGCTATATTCTGGCCAGGAAAATGACGAAGAAGTTGGCCCTGAAATCATTAGATTACTGAACTGACTCAGGCAACTGCCTACCTCCAGACTTCTTGTTATGTAAGAAATATGAAGCTCATTTGTTTAGGCCTGTACAGATGACTTTTCTATTTCTTGCAGTCAAATGCATTCTGATACTGTGCTTTGTCTACTTCTTTCTTACCTCTGCCCTCTGACAGATGAGGCCCAACCCATTTTTCTTATTTGGCTTTACTTGAACGAAGATTCTAATAACCACAAGAAACCACTCTGTTGATCAACTCCTCTAATATAAAAGGAAACAGTCATGTTCTGTAATAAGTATTTTGTATCCAATTGATTTATAAATTGAAAACACAGGTTAAGCAGAAAGATAAAATCAAATACGGTCTCTCCCCTACTTACTTCTCATCTCTCTCTCTCATTTAGTTCAAAGAGACATAAAGTGATACCACTCCATCATTTTTGACAGAGCCACACGTGTAATGCAAAACATATGCTGAAGTTTTGTAATTACTTGGGTTCCTTGAGCAGAAGAGGGACGAGCTTATTGTATGTTCATGGTCTCTTCTCCTTCTGTGTCTCCTGCTACCGTATCAGGTTGATGCCCTGAAGATAACCGTTCCTCACTAGAGGTTTCTACTACTGTGTCCTAAACATCAGATTAAACCCCTTGGATACTGACATTAACCTAAGCCCATTCATAGGTGCCTTACCTCTTCAAATGACAAATGTGAGCTGTTAGACACCTCTTCACTTCAGGCCTCCTGTTTCCACCTTCTTTCCTTTTTTCTACTGACCCATGCAGATGAGGCCTCAGGATGCAAAGCTCTCAGCTGGATCTGCCTAAAATACACCTTGATAAAACAAGACTTTAGAGAGATTATAATACCTTTACGGGGTAGTCCCTAAAAGTTGAAGAACACTGAAAATAAACCTTGTCTCTTTTATTTCTCCAGATGGCCAATACATAGATGAAAAGACAATCAACTATTATATATTAACTATCAGGGAAATGCAAATCAAGACCAAATGAGACACTACTTTACACCCTCTAGGATGGCTATAATCTAAAAAGACCAATAACAAGTGTTGATGAGGAAGTAAACATATTGAAACCCTCATACATTGTTGGAGGGAATGTAAAACAGTGAAGCCACTTTAGAAAATGGCTTGGCAGTTCCTCAACATGTTAAACATAGAGTTACCACATGACCCAGCAAATCCACTCCTAGGTATTTACTCAACAGAAATGAGGCCAGGTGCAGTGGCTCATGCCTATAATCCCAGCACTTTGGGAGGCTGAGGCGGGTGGATCACAAGGTCAGGAGTTCAAGACCAGCCTGGCCAAGATGGTGAAACCCTGTCTCTACTAAAAATACCAAAAAAATTAGCTGGGCATGGTGGCGGGTGCCTGTAATCCCAGCTACTTGGGAGGCTGAGGCAGAGAATCACTTGAACCCGGAAGGTGGAGGTTGCAGTGAGCTGAGATTGTGCCACTGCACTCCAGCCTGGGCAACAGAGTGAGATTCCATCTCAAAAAAAAAAAAAAGAGAAATGAAAACATATGTCCATGCAAAACTTGTCTGCAAATGCACACAGCAGCATTATTCATTATGACCAAAAAGTGGGAAAAAAAAGTAAATGACCATTCACTGATAAGTAGAGAAACAAAATGTGATGTATCTGTAGATAAAATGATATTGTGCAATAAAAAGGAATAAAGTACTGTTACAAATAACACAACATGGATGAACCTTGGAAACAGTATGCCAAGTAAAAAAAGCCAGACACAAAAGACCACAACTTATATGAGTCCATTCACATGAAATGTCCAGAATAGGCAAATCCATAGAGACAGGAAGTAAATTAATGGGTGTCAGGGGCTGAGGGGAAGAAAAATGAGGAATGAGTGCTAGTGAGTACAAGATTTCTTTTGGGGTGACAAAATGTTCTAAAACCAGAAAAGAGTAACATTTGTACAACTTTATGAATATAATAAAACCACCAATTGTACTTTTTTTTTTTTTTTTTTTTGAGACGAAGTCTTGCTCTGTTGCCCAGGCTGGAGTGCAGTGGCACAATCTCGGCTCACTGCAAGCTCTGCCTTCCAGGTTCATGCCATTCTCCTGCCTCAGCCTCCCAAGTAGCTGGGATTACAGGTACCCGCCACCACACCTAGCTAATTTTTTGTATTTTTTTTAGTAGAGACGGGGTTTCACCATGTTAGCCAGGATGGTCTCGATCTCCTGACCTCGTGATCCGCCTGCCTCAGCCTCCCAAAGTGCTGCGATTACAGGCATGAGCCACCGTACACGGTACATTTTTAAAAGATTAATTTTATTGTATGTGAATTATAGCTCAACAAAGCTGTTACAAAACAACACCACCAAACCTCCTCCTTTTACAATGTTTTTGGGGCTAGAAGACTAATATGAGATGAGGCTGAGATGAAAACTGGGTCTTCTGCTTCTTCCCTCTTCTTTTCTTTCTTCCTTTCCACTGCTCCTACCAGTCACTCTATCACTGTTGTCCTGAGGCACTCACCTGCTCCATCAGCCCCCAGAAACCGTAACAGGTATAGCAGCAACAGAAAATCACTTTAGCATGCTCCCATTGCTGCAGCCCATTAAAGCCAGGGACAAACTGCCCTGGCTGTCCAAAGGTAAAAAAATGCCTTTGTCTAGGACAGCATTCTTCTCATAAATTACAATAATGCAAATATAAAATATAAATTTTTTCATCCTATTTGTGAACTAAAACAAAATATTTAAAACATTTTTATTTGATCTTTAATATATTCTCAAAAATAATAGAAACCTGAATTATAAATTTTTTACTTACTCACCTTTTAAACCACATTGTTTCTATTTTCTTTTCCTCTTATTGCTAAGCAATGAAAATTTCTTTGTTACAAAATATAGAAAAATATGTACCTTGGATAGTCTAACTTCCAGAACCACTATATATTCCATCTTTGCTTTCAACAATTAATCCTCAGTCTAAAAGGGGAAAACAAGATAATCCCTCATTTAAATGATCAGTGGAGGGAATTCATACAGAATAGCAGACAACTCTCACAACTCTATCATTCAGAACTTACAACATTTTAAAAATAATACTTCAGAAACACAAATATATCAATATTTTAACAGCAATTTTTTCTGTCTCTCCTAGGCTTCTAGCACATATATATCTCCATTCTTGAGCCTTACTACATACCAGGCACTGTACTGGTACTTCACATATGTTATCTCATTTTATTCTCATTACAATTCTTTCTGTCAACCCAGGAGACTTCCAGTTTGAGACAAGAGAAAAAAGGGTGGTAGTTAACTGGAAAATTGAGTTGGGGTACCTGCTTCGAAATATCTCTTTTGTTATTTTACCTGAAATCCCACCATTAAATCTCACCCCTAGATTTGAAGATTTTTCTCTCTAGCTTAAGCTATAATCAAACAGGACTGAAGTCTCATAGATTCTGGAAGCTCAGATTTAAAGCAAGTGTAGTAAGGATAGGCAATGGAGACCAGAGAACCCAAAGCCTAACTCAGCAGTTTGGCCCAA
Source organism: Rhinopithecus bieti (assembly GCF_001698545.2). Taxonomy (NCBI): domain Eukaryota; kingdom Metazoa; phylum Chordata; class Mammalia; order Primates; family Cercopithecidae; genus Rhinopithecus; species Rhinopithecus bieti. Next base: position 146,754 of record NW_016817388.1, on the reverse strand, counting down.
GGAGCTGTCCCCATATGAGGATCATTGGTCACAACTCTTATTTCTTAGAAGGCCCTGACAGATGTGATTCTACAAGGACAGAGTTGTTCTCAGAGTCCCTGTTTTCTTGGTTTGTTCATCTCCTACCTGCTACTTCACTGGCTTCTGATAAAAGATTGTTTTTTAAAAATTCTGTCTACCCACTGCTAAGGCTGAGAAAGTTTGAGTAATTGATTTGCCCAATATCACAGAGTAAGTGATAGAACCAAGATTTGAACCCTCACAAAGTTGGTGTTCTCAATTACTTCTCGGCATTTTTCCCCCACTATTCTAGTATAATTCATGCATTGTTAAGAAGTAACCCAAAAATGTTTGTTTGTTGAGTCCCTCCAACCACTTATTTTACTTCCCGAATATCATTTCCCTGATGCCTTCTCAAAACTGACTTTCAAATTGTTTTATTTATGCTTGGATGAAAAATGGCTAAATGGTTGGCTTTCCCAGAATATCTTCATTTTGATAAAAACCAAAATTTAAACTAAAACAATGAAGATTTAACTTGAGAATTTCAAACATTATGAAGAATGGAGGTTAGTTCAAAGTATGACTAAGCGGATTTAGCAGAAATATCTTAAACTTGGAAAATATGAAAGCCCCTTCAGCAAACTGAAACATGTTTTCAGCATTATACTACTATAAATAGAACTATAGTTCAAAGAGGGGTTTTTCCAAGCTCCTAATTTAAATCAGCAAAAGAATGGTTTCAGGTTCCCACAACAGGAGCCATTTGATGGGATATTTTATCAAAAAATATCGAAAACAATATTACTGTGATGCTTTTAAAGGGGAGATAAGAATAATGGTTGTTAGCCAAAAGTCCTTTATTCTTGACTTAAAGAAAAAAGACAAGAGGGAAAGCCATGCTTTTTAAATTCTTCTCAGTCTGGTTTCTCTGACAAACCTGTTTGATAGGCATCAGGGACCTGAAGCAGTGCTTCCAGGGAAAAAGTAGCCATCACTCATGGTTCATTGGATTTCTATGACAGAATGATCACATTCTGTAGAACCTGGCATAAGCACATCATTATTAAGCCTTGCTTTAGCATTTCTTAACTGATCATGGATGCTGCAGTCCTTGGTGGCTCCTCTCTGTTGGCACTGTTTGTAGTTATTTGACCTTTTCTCAGTGGATAATCCACACAGAAAGCCCTAATTACTTCCCCAGCTTTGACCAGCCAGCAGTGTGAATAATCAATGACACTCATTTAGGTATTGCACAATCAGATGCTTATGGTGTTTAAAGAACATTTTTCCATTGACCTGCCACAGCTGCAAGACAATTACAAGCAGTAAAGCTGCTGTTGTAATCACAAGATGACCAGGTGACCTTGTAGGTTTAAAGTTGATGACTGAGGCCTTGACTGGGATGTAGTCATGATACAGAACGTATTTTGGGAGAGAAAGGAAGCTTCATTGTATACTAATGTGACATGTTCAGCCCCAAGAGCAGTGTTCTGAAATATTGACAAATCACAAGACTCATATTGGCAGGTAAAATTCAGCATTTATATCCATGGCCTCCTTCTTTCCACTGTACATAAAATATTAAATAAATAAGAATATAAAAAAGATTGAAGTCTATTCATACCTCTCTCTAAACTTTTTAAGGTAGGAATGAAGATAAAAGTGGAAGGAAGTTGTCCTGTCTAAATAGATATTTACAGGTTTCTAGGAGGTTAAATTTTTTTAATGTATTCAAATTGCAATGAATCCTCATGAACTCTCAGGCCAACTTCCCCCACAAAGATCACTATTAAAAAGATTTGCTGGGCGCGGTGGCTCACGCCTGTAATCCCAGCACTTTAGGAGGCCGAGGCTGGCGGATCATGAGGTCAGGAGATTGAGACCATCCTGGCTAACACGGTGAAACCCCATCTCTACTAAAATACAAAAGCTAGCCGGGCGTGGTGGTGTGCGCCTGTAGTCCCAGCTACTCAGAGGCTGAGGCAGGAGAATGGCTTGAACCCGGGAGGCGGAGCTTGCAGTGAGCCGAGATCGTGCCACTGTACTCCAGCCTGAGCGACAGCGTGAGACTCCGTCTCAAAAAAAAAAAAGATGTGAGATCTGGGGTTCCTTAAAATAATGACTAATTACCAAATTTCATATAAAACTTTAACATAAGTTGTAAGAAAGTGGAATATGATATTTCTAATAGAGTATTGTGCCTGGAAACACTACTGTATTGAAAATCCTTTGGAAACAAGGATTGATCATCTAAAGTTTGGGAAATGCAGTACACAATATCCTTTTCACGGAGATTTACAATGTACATTAGCATATTAAAGGTTCTGGAATGTGTTTCTCAAAACAACTTCAGGAAAAGCTAGTTTATAGATCTTTTTTTCCCTGTTATTATCATCTTACATAAAATTGAATTTGTAAACATGAGTTTTTGTCTCAGAATGTGAATGAGTAGACTTTCTACTTCACTTTTCATAAAGTTTTGTACAAAATAAGATCAGTAAAAACAATCAAGAAAACAAGTTGGTAGAACAATGAAACAGTTATGCTCCTGGCAGAAAAGATGAAGAAAAGGACATGTCCTAAATTAGGGACACAGCAGAGGAGAGTTTTGGAATGGAAAAGCCTCAGATAAAGGAAAGGAAGGGAAGGTGTGAGGTTAACGCACAGACTGTCTTCTCCTTTTTCAAACTGAAGGCTGTCCTGATTTAATCTGGCAAAGGAAGGCAAACCAGCTCATCAGCATGCAATTGATGATTTATCCAGCTTGCTGTCAGAGACAGCACTGTGTAAAGACACAGTAGAGAATGAGGAAAAACAGGCAAACCTTAGTGAGTAAGCCAAGAAGGCAAATCACTAAAAAAACACACACAGTAAAAAGACCGCACATTTGCTGGTATGATCTTGATTAATCCCAAGATAGCTAAAGCTTTCATGTTTGGGGCCCCTGGGATGTGTAATGCAAGTTTTTACTCATACTAGCAGAATCCAATTCATAGTATTTATAGTAAATGAGCTGGTTTTTAAAACATCACTTTTAGGTTCAGCAGGCATCACTGTGTTTTCTTTTAGTGTATGCCATGTTTGAGTGATATTTATAATTATTTCCTTATATATGTTTATTGCTTTGTTGGAAGCTGAGGCCTGTATTTGTCTGCATTATACAGCACCCCAGGATTAGGGTGGATTTACCTCTTATTCTGTAATACTGTCTTTCAAGGACCCAATAACTCTCTATAACTAGTTCCAGCTTGTAATGTGTCTGGGAATTTTTTGACTTTTGGAATCCATTGATGTCCTCCAGAAACATTCATTCTTAAATGTTGCCAAACCATCAAGAATATGAGGTTATTACAAGGTCAGTAGTAACAGGCAGTTAGAAACATAAGGGGAAAAGTGTTGAGAGGTAGAGGCAGCAACATCAGGAACATTTACCCATGCATATTGCTGACCAAGCAATTTTTTCTGCAATTCTGTAAAACTCAGTCTTTTAATTAAAGGCCTCCCTGTGAATGTGGCAAGACAATGTGTGGAATGTATTCAGGATTGCAACCCCTAGTCATACATTTTACCTCCTCAACCCTTTGATGTCACTTCACAGCCTTTAAATAACTGGTAGCACCATAGATCCCATTCCAAACCTGAGCAAGAAATTTCTAGAAAATAAACTTGGAAGAAAAGAGTTGAGGAGACAAACACCCAGCAAGTAAAATATATAAATATCTGGCTTCATACTGAACCCCTGAATACTAAATGTAAAATTTTAAGAACTAGTATAGGTGGGGCGTGGTGGCTCACGCCTGTAATCCCAGCACTTTGAGAGGCCGAGGCGGGCGGATCACAAGGTCAGGAGATCGAGACCATCCTGGCTAACAAGATGAAACCCCATCTCTACCAAAAATACCAAAAATTAGTCGGGCATGGTGGTGGGCGCCTTGTAGTACCAGCTACTCGGGAGGCTGAGGCAGGAGAATGGCATGAACCAGGGAGGCAGAGCTTGCAGTGAGATGAGATCATGCCACTGCACTCCAGCCTGGGCAACAGAGTGAGACTCCATCTCAAAAAAAAA
>NW_016817388.1:113915-142257 GCF_001698545.2 Rhinopithecus bieti | reverse complement strand
TATTTTTTTGAGATGGAGTCTGGCTCTGTGGCTCTGTTGCCCAGGGTAGAGTTCAGTGGTGCCATCTCGGCTCACTGCAACCTCCATCTCCCTTGTTCAAGCAATTCTGCTGCCTAAGCCTTCCAAGTAGGTTGGATTACAGGCGCCTGCCACCAGGCCTGGCTAATTTTTGTATTTTTAGTAGTGATGGGGTTTCACCATGTTGTCCAGGCTGGTCTCAAACTCGTGACCTCAAGTGATCCGCCTGCCTCAGCCTCCCAAAATGCTGGAGTTATAGGCATGCACCATTGTGACCAGCCTCAAAATCAATTTTAGTGCTTTATAGATAAGGAAACAAGCAGAAAAGGTAAATTACTTGACAAAGATAATAGCTGGTATATAGCAGAATAGACTACAAAGAGCTGATCCTCCAAATGTAGTGCTTTTTATTTTAACTGCAACACAATGTTTCTCCTAAAAAAATGTTGATTCAGTATAGGGTATATAAATATATTACACATGTAATAAGATATTTATAGATATGTCAGTTAAACTTCCATATCTTTCTCTTTAGCCTAAGAAAGTAGCAGGTTTACTGTAAGTATGAGAAAAATAGGAAGGGCACGGTGGCTCACGCCTGTAATCCCCACACTTTGGGAGGCTGAGGCAGGCAGATCACGAGGTCAAGAGATCGAGACCATCCTGGCCAACATGGAGAAACCCCATCTCTACTAAAAATACAAAATTGGCTGGGGTGGTGGCGCACACCTGTAGTCCCAGCTACTCGGGAGGCTGAGGCATGAGAATCACTTGAACCCAGGAGGTGGAGGTTGCAGTGAGCCGAGATCATGCCACTACACTCCAGCCTGGCCACAGAGCAAGACTCCATCTCAAATAATAATAATAATAATAATAATAATAATAATAAAATGGGAAAATAGACATCTGAGGAAAAAAGTTAAATAATTTTAAATGAGAAACCTAGGATTCATCATATGAACCCTATTTATGTTTATTCTTAGCCACATTGATTCAGTTGAAAAAAGATGCTTCATTTATGACATCTAAAATTCCAACCCATAATCAGAAACAGCAGAATAGTCATGGTGAAAATATTTGCCCTACATCTGTGTCTGCTTAGGGTTGCACATCCAAATCTGCTTGGCATTATTTGTTTAATTTGGAGAAAGGACACCTAATTTTCTTGTTTCCTCACTGACTAAACTGCTGTATACAAGAGAATGGTTTCTGCATTCAGAATAAGTTCCTACATGATTAAGAAACCAATTCAAAGGAATGCTTCTTAAACCTGCAGCAACTTAGCAACTCATTATTATTAATATTTTCATTAAACCATTCAAAGCTTTCTTGATATAAACACAATTTTCTTTTTCTAATCAGTCAGCATATCTGAACATTAAAGTTTGTTTGGTTTTTCCCGAGTTCTGGTTGGTTGTTTGCTCTAGGGAATTTGGCCTCTTTCATAAAGTTAATAGTTTGGAAAAGGTACTGTAAGAAAGCTTCTAATGGTGCAATCAATTTGTTTAACAAGCATTTCCAGGAAAAGATTTTGGTAAGTCACTTGGATGTCTCATCCACAGGAAGCCAAAAATCTAAATGTCATAAACATATTCCTGGACATTTGATAAATGCTATAAATTGGACTGATTGAACTGTATAAAATATTCGTAACATTGTTCTATGTGAAAATGTATTCCAAGTTCCAGTTTAACTTGCCAGGAACAACCCCTTGACCGAGAATCTATCTCGTGACCCAGTAGGTAAGCTATCTCAGCAAGACAGAGATATTCTTAATAGTTAGTAACCTAACTCCAAATTTAAAAATAGGAAGAAAATTCTTTGGGGCACATACTCCCCTGAGATGATCCAAATTGTGATCAAACAGTGGTCTAGAAAGAGACTTTCGACGCACTCCCATGAAAAAGTTGTCAGAACTAGACTGTCCTTACGCTTAGGTGTGCACTGCAGCCCAGGCTACTTCTCTGAGTCACATTCTAGCTTTCTCTTTCCTGTAACATCCTAACAGGCATTAGCCTGTTAATCATTTTCTAGGGATAGTTCTGGGGCTGGAAGGTGCTGTAAAATAAGGCAATTTGGGAAAAATCTTAAAGATTATCTAGACCAGAAGTGCCCAAACTTTCCCAGGTCATACCACTATAAATGTCTTAGTAATTTTTTCATAGTGTCCCTAGGCCAAAAGAAATAACAGTCTCATTAATTAAGTAGTTAGGTCCAAACACTTACTAAGTATTTGGGTTCTAATAACTTAGGGGGTGGTCTTACACACACACACACACACACACACACATACCCACACAAACAAATTAAAAGCAAATCATGTTTTTACTTAACTTCTAAACAGCCATGATCACTTCCTAATGAGATATGTACCCCTGTTCAGCACTCACATTTCAAACCTTGGAATTAAATTGCACTCCCTTCTTCCTCATTCCACACCGATTTCTAAGAAGTACTTGTTTTTTATCACAGCAATGGCCAAAAATCCAGCTTTACAAAGAGATAGCATCGAAAGACATGTAGTGTGAGCTAAAGTTGTGAACTATTGCAAGCTGTTGTTTTGCCTGGTGTCTGAAAAACTTCAAGTATCATTCTATTTCCCTTGAAATTTTAAAATGTCCTGCAACACCCTTGTGAGTGAACTGTAGCACCCCAAGGCACCTTGGTCGCAGTTTGGGAATTGGGAGTCTAATATCCTATTTCATGGATAAGCAAAGTAAGACCAAGAGTAGTTAAGAAAACTTTCCAAGATTATCCAGCTAATTATGTTAAGTAAAAAACAAGAAGTTGTGTTTAAAATACTGAGAATTTAGCCCATGTTATTAAATTTAACTGGATCCCACAGATCTTGATTCTGCAGAGCAAACCTATGGACATGAAACTAACCCCACCTCCCAGGGCATTCCTGTCTTTGCATTCACTACTAGATGGTCCTCAACACAGTGATTTTTTTTTTTAAGGTAAAAGGAGTTAAGAGAGCTGCATAATAGCACAGAATTATAATTATAAGAACCAAGAGTAGCACCTGTCTTCAGACCCTTCATTACAGCTTTCTTTTTCTCTCTCTCTCTCTCTTTAGGCAGAGTTTCGCTCTTGTCGCCCAGGCTGGAGTGCAGTGGCGTTATCTCAGCTCACTGCAACCTCCACCTCCCAGGTTCAAGCAATTCTCCTGCCTCAGCCTCCCAAGTAGCTGGGATTACAGGTGCCTGCCACCATGCCCAGCTAATTTTTGTATTTTTAGTAGAGACGAGTTTTCTCCATGTTGGCCAGGCTGGTCTCGAATTCCTGATCTCAGGTGATCCGCCCGCCTCAGCCTCCCAAAGTGCTGGGATTACAGGCTTGAGCCACCGCGCCCGGCCTTGAGTGATTTCTAAGAATAAAAATATTCTTATAAAAATAAGAATATTCCATGACACCTGAAAACTATATGAAATTAAAATTTCAGTGTTCATAAAGTTCTACTGGATCACAGCCACACTGACTGATTCATGTATCATCTATGGCTGCTTTTGTGCTGTAACAGCTAAGTCAAGCAGATGCACCTAAGGCTATATGGTCTAAAAAGCCTACTTTACAGAAATTTGCCTTACCCTAGAGGATGGTAAAGGAAGATCCCAGAATAACAGCTACGCAGCAAGCCTAAAGAACAACTGGCCCAAACTAGAACAAATCAGAAAGCCATAGAAGAAAGATCCCCAAAAATAAAATTGATGGAATCTCTGAAATGTTTCAATGTCCTAAAAGAAGATTTGAATAACTTGGGAAGGATTTGTAAATAAACTGGTTATCAGTACATAGAAAATTAAATTAAAACAAGAGCATTATTAAATTATTTTAAAAGTGATACAGGAAGAAAATTATTGTGGTATACTATATGGTTCAGCTGTGAATAGAATTTATGTAGTCATAATAATGTACTAAATATTAAACAAAACAAAATTAAAATAATTATATAAGGAAAATGGGGAACTATAAATGTATCAGGCAGTATTGAGAATACTGGTGGCAACAAGATTAAAAGACAGATAAATTCTTAGTTTTGCACAGTCAAGAGATATGTCTAAGTCAAGAAAGAGCATGCTTGGCGGTGCGCGTAGCTCGAAGCCTGTTAATCCCAGCCACTTCCTCTCTCGCGCCCGGGCGAGACAGCGTGTGAGGTACAATTTTATGAGTTGTGGAGATCGGACCCTCTCTGCGTAACTATCCGGTGAACTACACTTTCTCTACGATCTATGACCTCAAAAATACAAAAACTAGCCGGGCGAAGGCCGTCGGGCGCCTGTATGTCCCAGCTACTCGGGAGGCTGAGGCAGGAGAATGGCGTAAACCGGCAGGCGGAGCTTGCAGTGAGCTGAGGGATCCGCCACTGCGACTCCAGCCTGGGGCGACAGAGGCCGAGACTCCGTCTCCACACAACAAAAGAAAAAAAAAAAAAAAAGAAGCCAGCAGCTTAAGATTTACGTGGTATTTAGCAATATCAAGACGAATACACTTAAACAGTTAAAAAGTGCTTCTTTAGTGCTGGGAAATGGGTAAGGGTAGAAGAAAGGGAGAAACAGAACAGATCTGCTATTTACTCAAAGTAAGGCTTTTGTTAGACATTTATTTTTTTTAAAAACTTAAATGTGTATATGTAACTTGGAAGCAAATAAAACTAAATTTGATAGCCCACATAACGCTTTCTAGAGCCCGCCAAATCCCCTCATATAGATTTTGATTTGTTGGCATGCTTTACCAGGTAAGTTTTTCAAGTAATGTTTCTCATTCCACAACGTGATTTGATCGAATTTTGACCTGTTTAAGAAATAAAGCTCTTATTTATATACCTAAATCCATGCTAAGATTTAGATAATAATTCAGTTAGTAAGCAAAAGTGAAAGATTTTTTAAAACATTATTTTTTAAGTACTTAAAATTCTTTTATTTTGTTCTACTCTGTTTAGATCATGACTACAGAAAATAACTTATCTAAATACTAGCCACTTCAACTTCACTAGATGAGCTAAAACAACTTAAAAGATTTAATGGAAGGGTGTTTATATTATGGAAGACAATTAGGTAAGACAGCTTTTTTTGTTGTTGTTTGTTTTCTGTTTTGAGACAGAGTCTCACTCTGTCGCCCAGGCTGGAGTGCAGTGGTGCAATCTCAGCTCACTGCAAGCTCCACCCCCCAGGTTCACGCCATTCTCCTGCCTCAGACTCCCGTGTAGCTGGGACTACAGGTGCCCGCCACCACGCCCTGCTAATTTTTCATATTTTTAGTACAGACGGGGTTTCACCATGTTAGCCACGATGGTCTCGATCTCCTGACCTCGTGATCTGCCCATCTCGGCCTCCCAAAGTGCTGAGATTACAGGCGTGAGCCACCGCACCTGGCCAGGTAAGACAGCTAATGTAAGAATAAGCTATCTTGTTAAGTAGGTCATCCAAAGAAAAGCATGTACTAAGTACTTCTATGTTTAAACAAATATGAAATGAACACATTAATATTGCAGTTACAAATAAATAACAATAAAAATATTATTTTAATTGGACATCCAGTACATCCCCAAATTTGTTTTTCAGTATTATCTTTCAAAGTCACTTAACCACGGCACACATTTTGTAAATGTCCTATATTTTACATGAATTGTATACAGGGCTTTTATTTAATTTACTTTTCACATTCATTTTACAACCAATATTTGATATTTGACAACCAATTTTAAATTAGCATAATTAGCAATTACCTTAGTATTCCTGTTTTTCAGTTTTAATACTCTTCATCCAAATGATGATAAGTTTGTTTGTAGTAATCAGCTTTTCAGCCAGGGAAATGATTTCTAAACTATGCTCCTTTACATCCATTTTGCTAAAGAGAAAAAAAAAAAGTGCTATTTACTTTAATACTAACTGTATTTTTTAAATTGTGCCTTAAATTCATTTATGAAATAAATTTGAAAAATCAGAAGGGCTACGTGTATTTACCTACATCCCTAATTAGACTATAATGGTTTCTTCTAAGAAGACTGCAGGTACGCTCCCTGCTCTTAATGGAATGTAGCAACTGTTTCTCAAATCACCCTCATGAGAGCATTATGCAATTTTATCTGTCTATATTCTATTTCTACTTTATACTGTTGCTATAGTAGAGCTATATAGGAGTGTTTTCTATCATTGCAAAAGCCAGATAAAATAGTTTACTATATCAAGTGGGGAATTATATATATAAATTGTCTGCTGCTGTCTATAGATTATGTCTGTAAAAGTTAAAAGCATTTTTCCCCTTACAAAGAGAACACTCCCAATGCCTTCCTTTGCCTCACATATAAATTATCTTTTAAGGGACCAGGTGCAATGGGCAAAGAGTTGGCTGTCTTCCCAATCCAGCTCTGCATACTTGTAGAGCTAGGGGTCACAGAAATGCAGAATTTAGAGTTTAAAGCCAAGTCAAGAATTATTTTCCTGCATCTTTTGCCTTAGGGGAGAGAAAGGGTGGGGGAATGGCAATTTAGGAGAAGTCACCTGAATTGAGATGGATTTAATTGCTTTTCCTGTTAATCTCCCTGCCTACACAGGTGGCTATGAGAGTCCTCTCTATCTCCACAGATCCATGTCAGTGTGAACATTAAGAGGAACCGAGAATTTGGAAATCTGGTCCAGGCAGTTCTCCAGCTTTGTTCCAGATGCGGGATGAGCACAATTCCATTGGAAGCATTTATGTGTGTGACATGATTAGACAATTAATATCCAGCAGAACACCAGTGCCTACTCCTCCCAAACAAGTTTGGAGTTAGTCAGCGTAGGTTCACAGTGGCATGGGACTTTTTGTAGAGTTGATTGATACTCCATAGCATTTATTTAAAAGATATGATTTTGAACTGTGTGAGGCCTGCTCCAGAATACTCTTGGGAGGACAAGAAATTTCTAACAAACTAGGAAATGACTAGCAGGGAGGCTGCCTTGGGATATTGTTCAGACAGAGAAAGTAAAATTACCCTTCACCTTGGTTTCTCAATTTGCTACCATTATCCCTCTATACTCCTATGCCCAGTATGCTATAGTCAAATGAGAAGATTCTTTTTACATTTTGCTCTATTTAAGAAAGGCAGTGCAATCCCATGTATTTCTAATGGACTAAGATCAAGTCTAACTTCTGAAGTGATTTTCAGGAAATGTCTTAGAACATGATTATCTTTTAGACACCAGACGAGTTGGAAGCTGAGGAGAGAGACAGAGCCTCTGCATCTTCTGTTCCTTGACCTGCTCTTCATATAGCCAGCTTCTCATTCTTCAGGTCTTGGTTTAAATGTCATTTTCTCAAGATCTTTCATTACCACCCTTTCTAGATTCCCTAAACTTCATCCCCAGCACTTTATTTATCTCTTTCATGAAATGATTACACAATTATTTTAATTGTGCACTTCTTTTCTTCTCTCTTCTCTCTCTGCCCCACAAGAATGGAAGCTTCCTGAGGTATTATATTTCCAGGACCCAACAAGTACTTCGAACACAGTATACCTACAGTGTATATGTGGTATACCCAAAAAAGATTTATAAATGAAAAGAGTACTGAAGATAACTGAGGAACTTTACTGAAACATTTAAAACATTTTATTTTTGATAAGTATATCAGTAAGCTCTACTATATTATTCACAATAACAAACAACTCCAAAAATCTCAAGACTTAAAAAAGATTGTTTCTTGCACATCGCTTTTTTTTTTTTTTTTTAATGAGATGGAGTTTCACTCTTGTTGCCCAGGCTGGAGTGCAAAGGCGTGATTGCGGCTCATCGCAACCTCTACCTCCTGGGTTCAAGCGATTCTCCTGCTTCAGCCTCCCAAGTAGCCGGGATTACAGGCGTCTGCCACCACAACCAGCTAATTTTTTGTATTTTTAGTAAAGCCGGGTTTTCATCATGTTGGCCAGGCTGGTCTCAAACTCCTGACCTCAGGTGATCCACCTGCCTCGGCCTCCCAAAGTGCTGGGATTACAGGCATGAGCCACCGCACCCAGCCCTTTTGCTTACTTTTTATGTGAGCTGCAGCTTTGCCTCTGTGGTCTTCATTCCTTGACCCAGGTTGATGCAGTGGACCCTATCTGGGACATTCCCTGAATCATCTCATTCTCATGGGCAGAGGGAAAAGAACGACGACTGTAGGAAATATACAGTGTGTCTTAAACTAGGATCTGAAGTACAGCATTTCTGCTCATAAGATGTTCTCTTACAACAGAAATTTCTAGAAAAACAATACAATCAGCCACAATAGTATATTGTTCAGAAACTGTTACTAAAAATTTGTAGTCTGTTTATATTTATGTAATTGTATGTTAATGTTTATATTTGCAGTTTAACTTGTGTTTATATTTGTGTATATTGGTCTTCATTCACTGGGCTTCTTGAATTACAGAGTCATATCAGAAATTCTGCATATCCTAAAACTTAAGACATGTAGATGAGTGGTACTTTTATTCTGTTTCCCTACTTAATTATGTCTTTGCAATTCTCTGGCCTGAATATTTTGTTGGTATTTGCATGCCTTCATCTGTACAATATAAAGCCAAGGGACTCAAACTTCTAAGTGACTTTAGTTCTCCCAGTATTGAAGGAAGTTCTTCCACAGTCAGAGTAAATGACTGGAATATATAAAGAGAGGCTATATTTGGCCTAAATCCTTACGGTGACTTTTTTTTTTTTTTTTTTTTTTGAGACAGATTTTCTCTTTTTTTGCCCAGGCTGGAGTACAATGGCGTGATCTCGACTCACTGCAACCTCCACCTCCCAGGTTCACACAATTCTCCTGCCTCAGTCTCCCAAGTAGCTAGGATGACAGGCGCCTGCCACCACGCCCAGCTAATGTTTTGTATTTTTAGTAGAGACAGGGTTTCATTACGTTGGCCAGGCTGGTTGTGAACTCCTGACCTCAAGTAATCCACCTGCCTCAGCCTCCCAAGGTGCTGGGATTACAGGCATGAGCCACCGTGACTGGCCTAAGGTGACATTTAAGTAACAAACTTTATCCTATGAACAATGCCTTAACACAAAGTTAATTAGTCAGTCATAAACTACCTGTGTGTTCAATTTTGACTGCTAACTTTGGTATCTGTGTACCTTTAATTTCCATATTTATAATAGATTCCTCTAACAGTTTTCAGCACTACATTGGTAATATTGTTGGGAATACCTACTTGAGATGAAAGTTTTGAACTATGATCTTAGCCACAGTAAAAAAGAAAACTAAACCACCTGGCACGGTGGCTCATGCCTGTAATCCCAGCACTTTGGGAGGCCGAGGCGGGTGGATCACCTAAGGCTGGGAGTTCAAGATCAGCCTGACCAACATGGAGAAATCCCATCTCTACTAAAATACAAAATTAGCCGGGCATGGTGGTGCATGCCTGTAATCCCAGCTACTTGGGAGGCTGAGGCAGGAGAATTGCTTGAAACTGGGAGGCAGAGGTCGTGGTGAGCCAAGATCGCGCCATTGCACTCCAGCCTGGGCAACAAGAGTGAAACTCTGTCTCAAAAAAAAAAAAAGAAAGAAAGAAAGAAAAGAAAATTACCAAAAACAACTCTCAACTGAGAACTTCTATGTTGAAAGATTTTTCTTGTCTTGTGACCTTTCTCCAGTCTTGTATCATGTGAAATTATACTCTATAGAATACTGCGGATGGCACTTTTTACAAGGAATTATCTTTTAGAAACTATTTACAATATAAATCAACATTGCAAGACTTTATATGTACGTTTTAGAAAACTGAGGATATATGTGTGCATGGGTAAATAAAATAATATGTGAGCTCTATTTTGCCCTGTGACATATATCAGTCATAGCATCCAGAATAAGTATATAAAGAATTTAAAATCAAAATCTCTCCAGTTCCATGGACAGCTCCTATGAACAAAAGCCAAAGAGTGTGATTACCATCTCACTGAGAATTTCCCTCTGTTTACTCTGTCCTCTTCCCAGATATGATTCTTAGCTCCTTACCATTTTCTTTTAAAATCTTACTTTCCAAATTGTTAGTCATTTTCATTATCCACCACTGAGCCTGGGCAAAGTCATCAGTTTAGATATAAAGGCTTATAGAAGACAATTAAAAAGTGGCCAGGCGCGGGTGGCTCACGCCTGTAATCCCAATACTTTGGTGGAAGGCCGAGGCGGGGGATCACGAGGTCAGGAGGATCGAGATCATCCTGGTAAACATGGTGAAACCCCGTCTCTACTAAAAATACAAAAAAACTAGCCGGGCGACGTGGCGGCGCCTGTAGTCCCAGCTACTCGGGGAGGCTGAGGCAGGAGAATGGCGTGAACCGGGAGGCGAGGCTTGCAGTGAGCTGAGATCCGGCCATCTGCACCCAGCCTGGGCGCAGAGCGAGACTCCGCCTCAGAAAAAAAAAAAAAAAAAAAAAAAAAAAAAAAAATTAGCGGGCGTGGTGGCGGGCGCCTGTGGTCCCAGCTTACTCAGGAGGGCTGGGCAGGAGCCCCTGAGATGAGCAGGAAATGGCGTGAACTCCAGGAGGAGCTTGCAGTGAGCTGAGACGCCCACTGCACTCCAGCCTGGGTGACAGCGCCGCACTCCATTCTCAATAAAAAAAAAAAAAAAGAAGAAGACAATAAAAGTATGATAGCCAGCATGTAAACAAAATATGCTCCTTGTCACAAGGATTTTACATTAAAAGTAAAGAAATTTCTCACGTTTCACATGTATACTGTGTAAACCCTATGGAGAACTCCAAAGAGGAGCCATCTTCTTATTAAGTACCATTTTTCTCAGTATTTAAAACATACAAGGGAAGAAAGCAACAATTTAGTCCTTTGTATAAAAGAAACAGGATCAGGTTCATTTTCTGTTCCTCTTCCTTAGAGACAACCACATCCATTTCTGGTCATTTTCGTACCTGCTATGGTTCAGTCAACTTCTCTAATAGTTGTGGAATGTGAAACGTCTACATAAAATTGTGGGAGACCTTTTTTTCTTCTTATAGTCACTACCAGATACAAACAAGGTGATATGTCCCTGCATGCTACTATTGCTAAACTGTGAGCAAAGAAAGGAAAATGACTGATTTAGATCATACATTTAAGATGCTTGTTAAGTGAAATGTCAAGTAGATTCATGTCTTGCCTTGTTGATCACCAGCCAATCAATGACTCTTGAACCTGGAATGACCAGGTCAACTTGCTACCACTGCTACCAAGTGAGAGAGAGACTGCATAGATCATCACTCAGAATGACAATTACTATGTGGAGCTATAGTAATTCCACAAGCCCTGGTCATTGTCTTGCTTAGCAAGAGGCTTCCTATGCTCTCACAGCTAAATACCAGCTCACTCAGATCCTGACACAAGGGAAACAAAAAGGCCTTTGGGATATCAACTCCCTGGTGACCCAGGTCTGATCAGAATTGAATTTTGCTCCACTTAGAACAAGCTTTTGTGGTTTTTTTTTTTTTTTTTTAAAGGATTATGGTAAATGAAGCCTTTGAGTGAGCTGTGTTCCTTCTTTTGCATATAAATGAATATGAATATGAATACGGTCAATAGATAGACATCTGCCATCTTCTTACCACTGCCACACATCTCAGTGACTTTTTGTTGTTGTTTACTCAGACTAAAATGTCATCATAAGATAAAAATCCATCTATATTTCTATTTGGGTTCAATACTACATATTTACTGTTACTTGTCATCCTTTGATATGTGTACTTGTTGTAGCTTGTAATCCTTAAATTTGGTCTGGAGATGTGAATATTTCATCAAATCCCCCAAGATCAAAAGCCTTAAAATTTTGGTTTGCATTTACATGCAAAGTTTACAAAGTTCTCAAGGGGGAAACAGTGATAAGAGCATTCTTCAAACCCTTGTTAATTGTTAACTGTCAAATCCTGATGGTGAAATCTCAGAGGTTTGTTTTAACAGGGGTAAAAACATGATGTTAATTTTAAGTTTTCTTAAACTCAGTGGTGAACACTAACAATATTTTTTCTCACCAGCTCACTTAAAATATAAGTGTAATTGTTAGTCAAAGCTAAAAGGCATACAAAAACATCAACTTGTTTTCTCTCTTTGAAAGACAGATGTAGAGTCTGCCTGGAGGAAAATAATTAAGGCAAACTAAGTGGGGAAACTGGTATTTTAGGCACATTATTTTAAATCACTCAAGTCCCTAAAGAAATTTTCAGTAACAGCTGTTACTTTGATCATCCTAATACCGTTGAAAAATAATGTGTAAGATTAGACTACTATATATCCCTAAAATTAGCAATGAGCTGAAAGATAGAGACATACATCATATTTTTTAATCTGCCTATCTTACTTCAGGATGACTTAATTAACAATGAAACCATCTGAAAAGACGATGCTAAATCAACTCAATAAAGAGACCTACTATTCAGCACCTAAGATCATAAGTTCAAGTATATTATAAAGTGTATGTGTGTATTATTACTTTATATATAATTGTATTTCTATAAAATAAAACTGAATCATTTACAAAACAATACAAATCACTTTGGCTGATTTTATAAATAATAATGTTTTAAAACCTCATTTGTATGATACAATGTGTGAATTATTACATGAACACCTCTCAAACCCATACTTTTTAATGATCTAGTATTAGAGTTCACATATAATCTATATCCTAATAAGCCTAGTTGTCGATGACATTCTCTGTACACATAGGCTTCAGAACTGGCAGGATTTTCACAGTAACTGACCATCTTCCACCTTAAAATGTTCAGTGATAATGATGGCTCTCCCATTTTTTAAATCTCTAGATCAAGCTATTTAAAATATTAATACTATCAAAACAGAAAATCATATAGATAATTTTTTTGTTTTGTTTTGTTTAGAACAGTGTACCCAGAAATATTTGCTTCCATTCAGGAGGTAATAAATAGTGACAAAGAATTTTGCCTAGTTTACTTTCTAATATTTCCTACATATAATATGTACTGCATATTCTAACATTTCCCATTTTACATTTCTTGAAAAGATTGAATCAGTGCAATTTCATGCCTACAGATTTTCAGTTTTTAACACTCAATGACTAAATGATGGGTGACTGAGCGATTCTAAATTATGCTTTTAAGAGGAATAACTGTCGAAAAGGAACTAATTTAGTAGCTCACTTTCTGTGTGAAAATTTGCCATTTACTTTTCTTACTTTTTTAAACTGTGTATTATAAGTAGTAAAATATTTTATCATTTCCGTTTGTTTTCTCTGATAGGCCTGAGAGGTAATATCATTCCTGGAAATGCAAGTCAGGGGAAGGAGAGCACTTCCAGGAATATAACCACAATGAAGTGATTTGGCCTAAATATAGGCATTTTAATTGAGTGCATGTAGACACAGAACATTTCCTAAGAGTAGTTTTAAAATCTCCAACTGTGATTTCAAATTAAGATGCTATTGAAAACTCTCAAGCCTATTTCCTTAGCTCAACTTTACTATTTTAATCTTCTGTAGCATGAAGAGGTATGGAAAAGTCATACACAGACTCTGAAAAGGCTAATCATTTTACTCTAATTACTTTCTTTTTTTAAGAATTTGCCGTAACCCACATATACTCTTCTCTGAGAAAAGGTAACTATCATGATTTACATTTTAACAGTGATCATAAGAAAATATTTTTCAGCATTTTGGATATTTGAGGGCTAATCAGGCACTAAATTAGGTACTGGTGGTCACTAGGGGCAGACGCGCAAAGACCCTCTTCTCTGTGTCTCAGTTGTTCAGTGATACTTTAGGTGCACAGCATAATCCTGTATAAGATCTGAATCTCTGAAGTTAGAATAAATTATGTGCAAGTTAGTTTCAGCATTAACTGAATTTTAATGTTATAGTCTTTGAAAATCAATTGTTGATACAGAGCTACTCCCAATCATATGAATACTTTAATTACCAGAACACTCTATTTCCTAACTGCCTCTTAAAGTTGATGTTAGTAATAAAATGCTCCTTAGAAGTTTTGTGGCTGGGCACCATGGCTCACGTCTTTATTTCCAGCACTTTGGGAGGCTGAGGCAGAAGGATCACTTGAGTTCAAGAGTTTGAGACTAACCTGGGCAACAACACAGGGAGACCCCTATATCTACAAAAGCTGAAAAATTAGCCAGGCATGGTGGCGCATGCACCTGTGGTCCCAGCTTTTCGGGAGGCTGAGGTGGTAAGATCACTTGAGCTCAGGAGATGGGGGCTACAGTGAGCCGTGATGATGCCACTGCACTCCAGCCTGGGACACAGCAAGACCCTGTCTCAAAAAAAAAAAAAAAAAAAGTTTAGTAGTTGATGCTCTACTAAAATTTCTCTTTTTCCACCATCATTTTAGTGTATTTCTTGAGATGCTGCTTCTAATTGAGATTATCACTGTCCTTCTACTACAGTGCCTGGGATTCTTCTTTGTTTAGTCATAGAAGTTACCAACGCCTTTTATGCAGCTCCTGATTGCAAAGATTCCACTAGTATTAAATATCAAGCACACCAAAGTTTGGTTCACAGACATGCACAAAAGAGTAAGCAAATTAATTACTTTTACTATCCTAAGATAACAAAGAACAAAACAAATAGATTTTCCTTTGGTTTACCCTTGGTATCCTAGCTCTCTATTTTGAATGAATCCTTCAGCATATCACAAGTGAAGACAAAGTTTGGAGCTAAGAGCTGATGAGATTAAATCAAAGATGTTTTTTCTCCCTAAGACCTTCTTTGAAAATAATGTTAAATTATTCTTGTTCTGAGAATGAAGACTATCACCCGGAGAAAAGCTATTTTGTTCCTGTGTCTGCATCTATGAGATTTGGAAGTGCTAGTAGTGGTAAGATAAGACAAAGACAAGAGGTCTTATGGTGGGGTGGTACCCAGCAACATATAATTGTAAGAACTCAGAATTATCAGGCTCTGCATTTTGCATTGTATGCATATCAATTTTGACAGTTGCTCTGCATAATTGTCTCACAAGACTTAAATTTTGCACTAACTACAGGTGTATTCATTTCCTACTACTGCTGTAACAAGTTACCACAAACTTAGTGGCTTAAAATAACTGTTATGAACTGAATGTATCTCCCCAAAATCCATATTTTAAAACCCTAATCCTCAGTGTGATAGTATTTGGAGATGGCGCCTTTGGGAGGCAATTAGGTCATGAGGATAGAGCTCTCCTGGGGGAATTAGTACCCATGTAAGAAGAGATAGTGAGCCTTCTTCCTCTCTTTCTACCATGTGAAGATAAAAAGAGAAGACAGCTGTCTGCAAACCAGAAAGTGGACCCTTATCAGACACTGGACCCTCATGAGGCACCTTGATCTTATACTTCTCAGGCTCCAGAACTATGAGAAGTAAACATTATACCCAACCTATGATATTCATTTTATAGCAGCCCAAACTAAGACAATAACATACTCTCTTATAGTTCTGGAGGTTATATGTTTTAAACCAGTTTCACTGGGTTAAAGTCAAGGTGTCAGCAGGACTTGTTCCTTCTGGAGGCTCCGAGGAAGAATCTACTTCCTCATATTATTTCAGCTTCTAGTGGGTTCCTGTATTATTTGGCTTCTGGCCCCTTCCCCTATCTTCAAAGTACATCATTCCAACCTCTGCTTCTGTTAGCATCACATGGCCTTCTCCCTCTCTCTTTCTACCTTCTGCATCCCTCTTAAGGACTATTGTGATTACACTGGGTCCACAGTGATAATCCAGGATAATGTCCCCCATCTTAAATTCCTTAATTTAATTACATCTACAAAGTCCCTTTTGTCATATAAGGTAACAGTCATAGGTTCGAGGGGTTAGGGTATGGACATATTTGGGGACCATTATTCAGCCTATGACACTAGGCTAGGGGTGTCTGGCCTAATCATGAGGCTCTGTGGAAGTGAGAAGGACTTTCCCATATGCTTAACTCTCAAGTCCTATCAACCACACCTACATAGCTCTGAGTGTGCAAGGGGCAGAGTCTGGAACACGCATTTTCTATCTTTATATTTCTTTTTTTTTTTTTTTGAGATGGAGTTTCACTCTTATTGCCCAAGTTGCCCAGGTTGGAGTGAAATGGCATGATCTTGGCTCACCGCAACCTCTGTCTCCTGGGTTCAAGCGATTCTCCTGCCTCAGCCTCCCAAGTAGCTGGGATTACAGGGATACGCCACCACCCCAGCTAATTTTGTATTTTTAGTAGAGACGGGGTTTCTCCACGTTGGTCAGGCTGGTCTTGAACTCCAGACCTCAGGTGATCTACCTGCCTCGACCTCCCAAAGTGCTGGGATTACAGGTCTGATTATTTTAAGGATTAAATGAGATCAATTATGTAAGCACTAAGTATAGTGCCTAATCAACACTTAGTAAATGCTCAGAAAAGTTAATTATTAAGCTTTATTCTAATACTCTGACATTTAAAAAAATTTTCTTTCTCTTAGATTGCAATGATGAATCTACATATAGTTCATTCCTTGTCAGAAAAGCACTTGCATTTCTATCCCAAAGAGGGTGCTGACATTGAGATGACCTCTTTTTCCTGGGTTAAAGTTGAGTATCCGGGCATTAACTGCTACTTGGAAAAGTGCTGAGTGGCTGATGTATGCTGTCAGCATTATTCAAGGCCAGCCAGGGAATGTCTACATGGCTCCTTCCTTTCCATTTGCATTTGGCAAAGAGTTACATTGTGACACTTAGAAGGTGGGAAGTAATGAAAACGCATGGTTCTTTCCAGCCATATCATACACGCACTTATTATTCCATCTTGCCAATAGCGTGTTGAACTAGTAGAAACAACAATGAAAATGACAGAGACCAGGCATGGTAGCTCAAGCCTGTAATCCCAGCACTTCTGGAAGTTGAGGTGGAAGAATAGTGTATTCCAGGACCCCTAAAAAAAAAAAAAAAAAAAAAAAAAAGAGAAATTAAAAATCAGCTGGGTGGCTAGATACCATGTGCCTGTATCCCAGCTACGTTGGAGGGCTAAGGGTAAAGGATCGTTTGTATGGTCTGTTCTGACGCAGTGGATACTCTGTATGTGCACTCTTGCACTCCAACCTGTGGAACAAAAGGTGAACCCCACCTAAGACAGACAGAAAAGTGAATGGAATGTATAGTGTAAAGGGAAAGGTAAATGGGAAAGGTAAAGGAAAGGAAAGGAAAGGAAAGGAAAGGAAAGGAAAGGGTGAAACCATCATCTGAAGGAAAGTCTAGTCATTGCAGACAAATTTAAGAATTAATCTATCTGGCCGGGCGCGGTGGCTCAAGCCTGTAATCCCAGCACTTTGGGAGGCCGAGACGGGCGGATCACGAGGTCAGGAGATCGAGACCATCCTGGCTAACACGGTGAAACCCCGTCTCTACTAAAAAATACAAAAAACTAGCCGGGCAAGGTGGCGGGCGCCTGTAGTCCCAGCTACTTGGGAGGCTGAGGCAGGAGAATGGTGTAAACCCGGGAGGCGGAGCTTGCAGTGAGCTGAGATCTGGCCACTGCACTCCAGCCTGGGCGACAGAGCGAGACTCCATCTCAGACAAAAAAAAAAAAAAGAATTAGTCTATCTGTTCCCTATTCTCCCAGTAAAGGATCTGTAGAAAGTTAAATAGCACCTTTTCCCCATCTGTAAAAAAGAGTAGTCACAATTACTAAATAAAAATGGCATAAAATATGCATCGATATCAACAAACAGGTAAATAATAAATGATTTACTTTAAGGAGTCTTTGCTCTGACCTGACACAGTTTATGTTCATCACTGGGCTTGATGGACTTGACTTTCTCTTTCTTCCCTCCCCATTATGAACCCCAAAAAGTCTCTTGTCCTTTTTTTTTTTCTTTTCTTTTTTTTTTTAGACAGGGTCTTGCTTTGTTACCTAGGCTGGAATGTAGTGGTACAATTATGGCTCACTGCAGCCTCGAACTCCTGGGCTCACATGATCCTGCCACCTCAGCCTCCTGAGTAGCTAGGACTACAGACATGTGCCACCACGCCCAGCTAATTTTTTTTTCTTTTGTTACAAAGTCTTATTATGTTGCACACACTGGTCTCCCACACCTGGCTTCAAGTCTTTTGTCCTTATTATCAATAGCCATTTGTTAAAATCTTGTGAAAGGTCTGGTGCAGTGGCTCCTGTCTGTAATCTCAGCACTTGGGGAAGTCAAGGCAGATGGATAGCTTGAGAACAGGAGTTTGAAACCAGCCTGGGCAACACAGTGAGACCCAATCTCTACAAAAACTTTAAAAAATCAGCCTGGCATGGCAGTGTGCATCTGTAGTCCCAGCTACTCAAAAGGCTGAGGATAGCTTGATCCCAAGAGTTCATGGCTGCAGCGAGCTATGATCACTCCAGCCTGGGTGACAGGGCGAGACCAGTCTTTGACCAAAAAAAAAAAAAAAGTTGTGACATTTTCCAGCAAAGGCAGGAAGAGGCAACTACCTCTCAAGTTAGAATCATCCATTGCACTTGTTCTTCTAAAATCCTTTTCTCTTCTCTCAGAAGTCATTTCTATTTCCCTATCACTCTGGCAGCCAAGTCCTTTTGGTAACTCTGGTTAACCTCCAAGGCATTACTTCTCTCTCTTGCTTTCAATGCTATTTGTTTCTTATGTGAGATACAATATAGGCAGAATGAGGTGTTTGGTTTTTTTTAAAACCCCAATGTAACATGCTCCTAACGTACTTGACAAATGAGACTAGCCTTGTTAAAATGTTTTTCTCCTCTGACTAGCATTGAGGAAAATATATAAGTACACACATCTTAACAAGCAGTAATTATAGAGTAGATCAAAATCTCAAACTTGTTCTTCTTAGTGAAAATAATGATTCCCTATTATCTGAACAACTACCACTTGCAGATGATCAATACAAATATTCTGATTAAGGGTTAGATGAAGTTAGCTACAGAGCTAAGAAAAAGATGGGGACATCAGGTCATAAAAATACTAAAGAATTTTCAAGGTGAGGATTAGTGTTCCCTCTTTAAGATTATCAATCAGTTGAGGTTTGGGGCAAGGTAAACCACCTCAGCATAAATTATTATCCTTTCAGAGACTGATTATCCTATTAAATAGATTAACCCAAACTCAGACAGAAAAGGATTAATCATAAGCGGGGGAGATTAATACATACATATATATTACAGATGTATATACACACATACATATTTCATAAATATATGAAAATGTCAAAGTTCAGAGTATAAGAAGGGAAAATTAATAAATAACAAATTTAGAAGGAAAAGGTAATCAGGACAATATTTATTATGCCAGTTTAAAGACTAAAACCTATTAATATTTCCTGCCCAAGGCTTCAAAATTGTTCTCACTCTCCTGCAATCTTCCAACCTCAGACAATGAGATTATACATACACATACAATCATCCACTGAGACAATTGGGTTACATATACCATTTTTATACTTCCTCTAGGGCTTCCTAGCGTTGCTTGAAATCTAATAGGAACAGAATATTATGAAGGAAAATGAGTCTGTACAGTCCACTTTAGACTTAATTTCATGCAATGTATTTAAAATACTCCAATAATTTACTTGAATACCTGTGCCCACTATATAATAAAGAGAATGAGTAGTATGTATCAATAAGGAAACAGAAAAGGAATTGGTGCCCTCAGCCCTAACCCCTAGTGGAGTCAACAAACTGCATGGCAAATCATTACCATTTCTCTGCCCCTGCATGGTCAATCTCACATTGAATAAATTTTCTCTAATATATATTACAAAACATCAGGCATATCAACCTGGTTTCTTAAATAAAATTAGCACCACAGCCTATAGAATGTAGCCTGATATTCAAGGTCAGCCCCGCACACCCCCATACACAGTCCCAATCTTTTCCTACCATATCTCTCAGCACTTGCTTACAAAAAAGTCCCAATCTTTTCCTACCATATCTCTCAGCACTTGCTTACAAAAACTCTCCACTCCAGCCAGCCTCGTATACTCCCCATTCCCCTGCATATTCTCATTTCTCTTATATCAGGTCACCTGGAAAGTAAATGGAATGTCATCCCCAATAAAACAATTTGAACAACAAAATAAAATACTATTGGCTTATAACCAAAAAATAAAAAATAAAAATCTGTGAGCCCATACTGATATAAATAAATGATTAAATAAACAAACAAAAGAACAGACTAATCTCTCAATTAGAATAATTCCCAATAATTTATGTAAATACTCCATCCTCAAAGAAGTAAACATAATTCCCCATTCTTTAAGTGTGAGCTGCACACAGTGAATTACTTTGAAAGAGTACAGTATTAAAAAGGGGGAAAAGGCAGTAACTTCACAGTAGAGAAACCTAATGAACACCTCAACTGGATGATGACTATCATCTACAGTGATTAGTCATTTTGATATTATGTACTCTTGATATAATATGATAAAAATAGCACTTAACCTGTGTTAAGTCAATAATACTATTGACCCTCTGACAATATGTCAGAAGGAGGATCATCTGCTTTGGGTGATCCTGATTCATCAAGCCATGATGATGCTGATGGCTGGATGTCAAGGAGCAAAGGACATCAATGACTACCAGGCAAGCAGCATCTACAGCGTGGATACACTGGACAAAGGGGTGATTCACATCCTGGGCAGGATTGAGCTGGATGGAATGAGATTTCATCCTGCTGCTCAGATCACCATGAGATTTAAAACTTACAAATTGACTACTGTATTTGAAATAGAGGAAACTGGTTATATGAGTAATTAAAGGGCTAAAATGCAAATTGAGGCAGCCTGCGATAAGCAAAAGCAGAAAGCCATTGCAATGCCACCCCCTAATCTGGAAGGCCAAGAGAAGAGGCAGTGTTACTGGAGCCTGGAGAGTGGCAACACTTCACAGAAGCCAGAACCACAGGCAGAGTCTAGAGGAGCCACAGGCTTCTTAAGAGTTGTTACCTAAGGCAGAGAGGGATTGAGAGAAATATAAGGGCTTCTTCCTTCCTCTTGACTTTTAGCCTCCCACTTCCATTCAAAAGCCAAGAGTGTCTACTGTCCTGTAACACAGGCCAAGCAAAGAAAAGGTGGGGAATAAATCTAGTCAATCAGGTCTACACAATAAGCTACCACTTTAGGATTATTTCTAGCTTGATGTACAGTTAGGTCCGGGCAAAGCCAGCAGCTTGATCAGTTATTTTTATTTGGAATTTTCAAAATGTGTTTTTTGTTGTTGTTGTTGTTTGTTTGTTTGTTTGTTTTTGAGATGGAGTCATGCTGTTTCACCCAGGTTGGAGTGCAGTGGCGTGATCTCGGCTCACTGCAAGCTCTGCCTCCCGGGTTCACACCATTCTCCTGCCTCAGCCTCCTGAGTAGCTGGGACTACAAGTGTCCGCCACCACGCCTGGCTAATTTTTTGTATTTTTAGTAGAGACGGGGTTTCACTGTGTTAGTCAGGATGGTCTTGATCTCCTGACCTTGTGATCCACCCGCCTTGGCCTCCCAAAGTGCCGGGATTACAGGCATGAGCAAAATGTTTTTTATAAGGACTTTCTGTGGTGAACATGAATGCTCATTCCCATCTTATAAAGGGAAGGTTGAAATAGGGAGAGCTGTTTGTATGAAATCTCAAAGGTCAGTGACAGAGCTGGGGAAAGGATGAGTATTTGTTTAATCTGCAGCATTATTTTCTGTTGTTTCATTTTTTTTTCTCCATTTTAATTATGCACAGGGTCACTGAAAGCGTTCAAACTAAAACTAGAAGCATAGTACCTTGTCCAATTAAACTACCAAACTTAGCTTTGGAATGGAGTGGTTTGATTGTTTCCTATAAGGCCAAGATTTGCTCTGAGCAAAGCTATAGGTCCACACATTCTAACAAAGAAAACAAATAAAAAATACAAACAGAAGAGTTAACATTTTATAGTTTCTGCTAATGTTGTGTTACTTTGGAGGCAGGCAGCCCAGACTCAAATGAAAACATACCAGAGTACGCAAATAGAAAAAAGAAACAAACATTTAACAATTTTAAGAATATGCCTTATCTTTTTGAGAGTCTTATGCCATCTTAAAGGGTATTTATATTACCTAAAGGCCCCTAGAATTGAGTAGACCCAAGGAAACACCATAGCCTCTCACTCTATGTGTTGTGTTTCTGGGTCAATTAGATTCTGCTTGTTTCTGTGATACTCTGAGAATCCAGGAAGTTTAGAAGTTTAGTTTGGGTTGAAACAGCAGATATCAGACTACTGTTCTTATCTGCAGCCACCCTGCTTTCTGATCTCCTTGAGACCCAGGGCAGCAAGACACAGGGCAATGTGATTGTTCCAAGGACATTGGGACACTGTAAATTCATGGTAGAGCTTTGAAAAGCTATTAGATTCCTAGGGTGCTAAACCAGGAGGTAGGGAGTAACGGTGGTGATAACAAGAATAACTCCCAGGAAGATAAGGAGCATGTTTTATGCTTCCAAAATGCTCTTCTTGCGGTAATATGTATCTATGTCTGAAATAATTTTAAATGAAATTAACAGTGATTATATAGCCTGTTATAGTCAAGATTGTAGGACACAAGATTAATATGCAAAAGCCAACTGCTTTCCTATATACTAGCAATTAACAAGTGGAATTTGAAATTAAAAAATTAAAAACACAATACCATTTATATTAGCATTCAAAAAATGGAATACTTAAATATAAATCTAATGAAATATATATATTACAAGACCTATATGAAGAAAACTATAAAACTCTGATGAAGTAAATCAAAGAAGTGAATGGAGAAATATTTCATGTTCATGGATAGCAAAACTCTACATTGTGAGGATATCAGTTTTTCCAGACTTGATCTGTAGATTCAAAGCAATACCAGTCAAAATCCTGGCAAGTTGTTTTGTAGATATTGACAAACTAATTCTAAAGTTTAAATAGAAAGGGAAAAGACCCAGAATAACAAAAATAATATTGAAGGAGAAGAACAAAGTTGAATAACTGACACTGCTTGACTTCAAAGACTTACTATAAAGCTACTGTAATCAAGACAGTGTGGTATTGGTGAATGAAGAAACAATAGAATAGAAAATCCAGAAACTGACCTACATAAATACAGTCAAAAGACCTTTCACAAAGAAGCAAGCGCCATAACTGGAGAAAAGAAATAGTGCTGGAACAACTGAACATCCATATCCAAAAAAATGAATATAGATACAGAACTTACATCCTTCATTAAAATTAACTCAAAATGGATTGCAGACCTAAATGTAAAATGCAAAACTATAAAACTCTTAGAAGATAATGTAGGAGAAAATCTAGATAACCTTGGGTTTGGCAATGGCTTTTAAGATATGACACCAAAGGCACAATCCACGAAAGAATGAATTGATAAGCTGGACTTTATAAAAATTATAATTTTCTGCTCTATGAAAGACACAATAAGAGAATGATAAAATATTTACAGAAGGCATATCTGATAAGGGATTATTATTCAAAACATATAAATAACTCTTAAGATTCAACAACAAGGCCAGGCATGGTGGCTTACACCTGTAATGCCAGCACTTTGGGAGGCTGAGGCAGGAGAATTGCTTGTGCCGAGGAGTTTGAGTCCGCCTGGGAAACACAGTAAGACTCCATCTCTACAAAAAATTTAAAACTTAGCTGGGCATGATGGTGCATGCCTGTAGTCCTGGCTACCTGAGAAGCTGAGGGAGAGGGGATTGCTTGAGCCCAGGAGTCTAAGGGTTCAGTGAACATCAGCCTGAGTGACAGAGCAAGACAGTCTCAAAAAAAAAAAAAAAAAGATTCAACAGTAAGAAAACAAACAATCCAATTTAAAAACAGGCTGGCCGGGGGCAGTGGCTCACACCTGTAATCCCAGTACTTTGGGAGGCTGAGGTGGGCGAATCATGAGGTGAAGAGATTGAGACCATCCTGACCCCATCCTGGCCAACATGGTGAAACCCCGTCTCTACTAAAAATACAAAACTTAGCCGGGCATGGTGGCATGCGCGCCTGTAGTCCCAGCTACTCCGGAGGCTGAGGCAGGAGAATCCTTTGAACCCGGGAGGCGGAGGTTGCAGCGAGCCGAGATGGCGCCACTGCACTTCCAGCCTGGGTGACAGAGCAAGACTCTAGCTCAAAACAAAACAAAACAAAACAAAAAACCGTAATCTATGATCCAGCAATCATGCTCCTTGGTATTTACCCAAATGAGTTAAAAACTTACGGTTCACACACAAAAAAACCCCTGCACGCACATGGATGTTTATAGCAGCTTTATTCATAATTGCCAAAACCTGGAAGCAACCACGATGTCCTTCAGTAGGTGGATGGATAAATAAACAAAGGTATATCCAGACAATGGAATATTATTCAGTACTAAAAAGAAATAAGCTACCAGGAGATAAAAAGACATGGAAGAAACTTAAATGCATATTACTAAGTGAGAGAAGCCAATCTAAAAAGGCTAACTACTGTATGATTCCAGCTATATGATAGTTTGGAAAAAGCAAAACAATAGAGACAGATAAAAGATTAATGGTTGTCAGGAGTTAGGGGAGAGGGAGAAATAAACAGCACTGAGGATTTTTAGGGCAGTGAGAATACTCTGATATTACAATGGTGGATACATGTCATTATACATTTACCCAAACCTATGGAATGCCCAACATGAAGAGAGAACCCTAATGTAAACTATAGACTTTGAGTGATAATAATGTGTCAATGTAGGTTCATCAGTTGGAACAAATGTATCACTCTGGTGGGGAAGGTTGATAATGGGGGAAGCTATGCATGGATGGAAGCAGGGGTTATATGGTTTTATGGGAAATCTCTGTATCTTCCTCTCAATTTTGCTTTGAACCTAATACTGCTCTTAAAAAAAAAAAAAAAGCCTATTTTTTAAATAAAATTAACAGTAGTATTGCAACCCCAAACCATCAGGCTGATCTGGTATCACAGCTGTTACTCCAAATTTAGTCTTCTCAAAATACTGTACTCTGAATGTAAAGTTAGCAGAGAAAAATGATGATGAAACTTAACAAGGAGATATGAACAAGGTTTATGCCTTTCAAGATATTTTTCAGTTTAACTTCAGAACCAATAAACAATGCAAATTCTATAGGACTTCAGCTACATAGATTGAAATACCAATCCTGCTGAATGCAAGCATTCATTCAAATTAAATTAGAGTGAAGCATACAGGTTTTCCATCTTGTTACGTACAGATGTGGATTAATTTTATTTCACCTAGCCAAATGTAATTTTTTTATCAATGTCATTATTTCTGTTTTTATACAATTCATCCAACTGCAAATCAATCACTTTAACAAGCAGTTTATTTCCTGAATTAAACTTAAACCCAAAGTAAAACTGCCTTTGAACTTAAAAGCCTTATTAATAGAAGTCCTCTGAAATGATATAAAATCACCAATGCTTCATAATCTATTTTTCCCCTGAGGAACTTCCAAAAATGAATAACAGCCGCATCTGCATTTGCAAACAGGAAATTATAAGCCATACTGAGACCAAAGCTTAGTTATTAGGTCACTTGCTTAAAAATATTTTAGGACATGCATTATTTCACTATTACAATATTGGTTAAAAGAGCTTTAATATGCAAGACAGGATGTAAGATGCTTAGCTGATCCAAATGCCAGTCTATGGATTTGAAAGACGAAAGATCACATCACTAGAAGGTTGACAGAAGTGACACTTTGCAAAGTGCCAATGATTTATGCCAATGTCTTGCTTGATGATACTGTTATAGACAGCACTGTCATTAGAAAGTCCCTGCTGACTTCCTTCTACATTTATGGTGCACAAATTATAGGTGAGCCCAAAGATCGAACCCTCCCTGCCTTTTAGATTTCAATTACCATGTTATTTCACTTAGGTTCATTATTGCATGTGCCCTCCTTCTTTCTACCTGCTTCTTACCTTGTCTATAACACAGCAATGAGAAGGTAAGGAATAAAATGTATCCTGCCAAAAAATTAAAAGTTATAAACACATTCCCTGGAAACTCCCACAATCAAAAACTGGAAGGGATATTTTTCAAGTCTCAAAAGTCTTTCACAATACGCTCTTATTAGGAAAAAAATACTAAGTGCAGTTTTTGTTTGTTTTGAGACGGAGTTTTGCTTTTGTTGCCCAGGCTGGAGTGCAATGGTGCGATCTCAGCTCACCGCAACCTCCACCTCCTGGGTTCAAACAATTCTCCTGCCTCCTGAGTAGCTGGGATTACAGGCATGTGCCACCATGGCCGGATAATTTTGTATTTTTAGTAGAGACGGGGTTTCTCCATGTTGGTCAGGCTGGTCTCGAACTCTCAACTTCAGGTGATCCGCCCACCTTGGCCTCCCAAAGTGCTGGGATTACAGGCGTGAGCCACCGCACCCAGCCAAGTGCAGTTTTTAAAGAGCATATTTGAAAGCAAAGCTCTGGAGTAAACTGTAGGGATTACTATGGATTGACTTCCTATGCCTATGTGGTGACCTGAGCATTTTCAAAACAACTCCTAAGACAGCAAAGAGAAGATGAAGCACTTAGTTTTAAATTTTTCTGCTGAACTTCTGCCTTATATACAAATATTTGTTGTGGTAAAGTTTTTAAAAATAAAGTAGTCCCCTTATCCAAAGGGGATATGTTCCAAAATCCCCAGTGGATGCTTGAAACTGCAAATAGTACCAAACCCTTTATGTATACTATATTTTTTCCTATACATACATACATACCTATGACAAAGTTTAATTTATAAATTAGGTACAGTAAGAGATTAACAACAATAACTAATAATAAAAATAGAACCATTATAACAATATACCAGCACTACCACTCTTGCACTTTAGGGCCATTATTAAGTAAAATAAGGGTTAGCTGAGCACAAGTACTACAATACACGATAGTCTGTTTTTCAGCCCAGATGGCTACTAAGTGACTAACAGGCAGGTAGTGGATACAGCATGGATATGCTGGACAAAGGGCAGAAAGGCATCAGATTTCGTCACACTACTCAGAACGGTACACAATTTAAAACATGAATTATTTGGGATTTTTCTAGTTAATATTTTCTGACCATGGTTGACCTTGGGTAACGGAAACCACAGAAAGTGAAACTGTAGATAAGGAGGACTACTGTACTCTGAAGAGGATTTTAAAATGTTATTATTCCAATATTGTATTTATAGAAACCAATAATTTTATCTTGCACTTGGAAAAACATTCCAGCTTTTGTGAACTATCTTCAACTTACTGAAGTGAAGTTGAGATGAAAGGAACTAGCTGTTACTTCTTTTTAACAAAAATTACAATAGCCTTTACCTTTTTTTCTGAAAAAAAATCTCAGACAAGCCCAGAAACATTTATGTGTGCTTAATTTGTTTGAAATAACTACTTTTAGTTTCTTCATATCTTTACTTAATAGGAAAATAAATGACTTTGAAAGTCCAGCGTGAAAAGAGATTGGCCTAAAATATTTAATTGTAACTGTATTACTATTTAGATTTTATAATGTTGGTTGTGTTCTTTCCTTAGTGTGTTATTAAATATAGAATGATACCAATTAAAGTTCATACAATAAAATAAAATAAAATAAAATGTACAGGCCAAATTTTCTAAATGAAAACCATCCAAGATGAAATTTGTTTTGAAAACTAAAATGTATAAAACAACAGCTACTTTAATTTTTTCGAATCAAAAAGATGACATAGAAAGGTCAAGCTAAGATAACCACATAACAGCATTAAACCAAAAGTAACTGTTTAGAAAACTAAGCAGCCACATTAACAATTAAAATACATATTACCTTCTATTTACTGGAGGCAACAGAAGTTAACAGAAAGGAACCAAAGGAAACAAAGCTTCAGTCAAACAGACTGGGATTTAAGGAAAGCTTCATTCCCAATGGATAATAGCCCAGTGGAAAACTAAGACACCTATCCAAGCTGACTGATTGGCTGTACATATCAGGGGTAGACTAGTATGCTGTAAGGATGGTGGGAGTGGGGGCCAATGTTAAATGGTTGCCCAAAATAAGTGTTATTAAAATATTTAAGTTTTGGCCGGGCGCGGTGGCTCAAGCCTGTAATCCCAGCACTTTGGGAGGCCGAGATGGGCGGATCACAAGGTCAGGAGATCAAGACCATCCTGGCTAACATAGTGAAACCCTGTCTCTACTAAAAACTACAAAAAACTAGCCGGGTGAGGTGGCAGGCGCCTGTAGTCCCAGCTACTCGGGAGGCTGAGGCAGGAGAATGGCGTGAGCCCGGGAAGCGGAGCTTGCAGTGAGCTGAGATCCGGCCACTGCACTCCAGCCTGGGCGACAGAGCAAGACTCTGTCACCAAATAAACTAACAAAAAAATATGAACTCTAACCAGTTTATACAGAATAAGTACACATCACTTATTTTTA
>NW_016817388.1:91799-112126 GCF_001698545.2 Rhinopithecus bieti | reverse complement strand
AAAAAAAAACTTTTAAGAAACTTTTAAGTTCAGGGGTACCTGTGCAGGTTTGTTACATAAGTAAACATGTGTCACGGGGGTTTGTTGTACAGATTATTTTATCACCCAGATATTAAGCCTATTACCCTAAATTATTTTTCCTATCCTCTCCTTCCTCTCACTCTCCACCCTCAAGTAGGCCCCCAGTGTGTGTTGTTCCCCTCTATGTGTCCATGTGTTCTCACCATGTAGCACCAACTTACAAGTGAGAACATATGGAATTTGGTTTTCTGTTCCTGCATTAGTTTGCTAAGGGTAATGGCCTCCAGCTTCATCCATGTTGCTGCAAAGGACATGATCTTGTTCTTTTTTATGGCTTCATAGTATTTCATGGTGTATATGTACCACAGTTTCTTTATCCAGTCTACCATTGATGAGTATTTAGGTTGATTGCATGTCTTTGCTGTTGTGAATAGTGCTGCAATGAACATACACATGCATTTACCTTTATAATAGAACAATTTATATTCCTTTTAGTATATACCCAGTAATGGGATTCCTGGGTCAAATGGTATTTCTGTCTTTAAGTCTTTGAGGAATTGCCACGCCGTCTTCCACAATGATTGAACTAATTTACAGTCCCAACAACAGTATATAAGCATTCCTTTTTCTCCCCAACCTCACCAGCATCTGTTATTTTTTGACTTTTTAATAATAGTCATTATGACTGGTGTGAGGTAGTATCTCATTGTAGTTTTGATTTGCCTTTCTCTAATGATCAGCAATGTTGAGCTTTTTTTCATATGATGGTTGGCTGCATGTGTGTCTTCTTTTGAGAAGTGTCTGTTTACGTCCTTTGTTCACTTTTTAACGGGGCTGTTTGGTTTTTTTCTTGTAAATTTAAGTTCCTTATAGATGCTGGATATTAGACCTTTGTCAGATGCATAGTTTGCAAAAATTTTCTCCAGTTCTGCAGGTTGTCTGTTTACTCTGTTGATAGTTGCCATACAGAAACTCTTTAATTAGATTGCATTTGTCCATTTTTGCTTTTGTTGCAATTGCTTTGGCATCTCCATCATGAAATATTTGTCCATGCCTATGTCCTGAATGGTACTGCCTGAATGATATTGTCCTCCAGAGTTTTTATAGTTTTGGGTTTTACATTTAAGTCTTCAATCCATCTTGAGTTAATTTTTGTATAAAGGAAGGGGTCTAGTTTCAACCTTCTGCATATGACTTAGCCAGTTATCCCAGCACCATTTTCTGAATAGAGAATCCTTTCCTTATTGCTTGTTTTTGTCAGGTTTGTCAAAGATCAGATAGTTGGTGGTGTGTAGTCTTATTTCTGGGTTCTCTATTCTGTTCCATTGGTCTATGTGTCTGTTCTTGTACCAGTACCACGATGTTCTGGTTACTGTAGCCTTGTATAGTTTGAAGTTGGCTAGCATGATGCCTCCAGCTTTGTTCTTTTTACTTAGGATTTTCTTGGGTATTCAGGCTCTTTTTGGTTTCATGTGAATTTTAAAATAGTTTTTTTTATAGTTCTGTGAAGAATGTCAGTGATAGTTTAATAGGAATAGCATTGAATCTATAAATTGCTTTGGGCAGTATGGTCATTTTAATAATATTGATTCTTCCTGTGTATGAGCATGAAATATTTTTTATTTGTGTCATCTCTGATTTCTTTGTGCAGTGGTTTGTAGTTCTCCTTGTAGAGATCTTTCACTTCCCTAGTTAGCTGTATTTCCAGGTATTTTATTCTTTTTGTGGCAATTGTGAATGGGAGTTTGTTTGTGATTTGGCTGTCAGTCTGCCTGTTGTTGGTGTATACACGATTGCCAGCGATTTTTGCACATTGATTTTGCATCCTGAGACTTTGGTGAAGTTGCTTATCGACTTAAGAAGCTTTTGGGCTGAGACAATGGGGTTTTCTAGATATAGGATCATGTCATCTGCTAACAGGGATAGTCTGACTTCCTCTATTCCTATTTGTATGCCCTTTATTTATCTCTCTTCCTGACTGCCCTGGCCAGAAGTTCCAATACTATGTTGAATAGCAGTGGTGAGAAAGGGCATCATTGTCTTGTGCCAGCTTTCAAGAGGAATGCTTCCAACGTTTGCCCATTCAGTATGATGTTGGCTGTGGGCTTGTCATATATGGCTCTAATTATTTTAAGGTATGTTTCTTCAATACATAGTTTATTGAGAGTATTTAACATGAATGAACGTTGAATTCGATTGAAAGCCTTTTCTCCATCTATTGAGATAATCATGTGGTTTTTGTCTTTAGTTCTGTTTACGTGATGAATCACATTTATTGATTTGCATATGCGAAGCCAACCTTGCATCTTGGGGATGAAGCCTATTTGATTGTGGTAGATAAGCTTTTTGATATGCTGCTAGATTCAGTTTGCCAGTATTTTGTTGAGGAATTTTGCATTGAGGTTCATCAAGGATATTAGCCTGAAGTTTTCTTTTTTTGCTATGTCTCTGCCAGGTTTTGGTATCAGGATGATACTGGCTTCATAGAATGAGTTAGGGAGGGGTACCTCCTTTCCAATTTTTTGGAATAGTTTCAGTAGTAATGGTACTAGCTCTTCTTTGTACATCTGGTAGAATTCAGCTATGAATTCATCTAGTCCTGGGCTTTTTTGGTTTGTAGGATATTTATTACTGCCTCAATTTTAGAACTCGTTATTGGTTTATTCAGGGATTCAGTTTCTTCTTGGTTCAGACTTGGAAGGGTATATGTGTCCAGGAATTTATCCATTTCTTCTAGATTTTCTAGTTTATGTGCATGGAGGTGTTTATAATATTCTCTGATGGTTGTTTGTATTTCTGTGGGGTCAGTGGTAATATCCACTTTATCATTTCTGATTGTGTTTATTTGAATCTTCTCTCTTTTCTTCTTTATTAGTCTAGCTAGTGGTCTATTTTACAATTTTTTCAGAAAATCAGCTCCTGGATTCATTGTTCTCTTGAATTGTTTTTGTATTTCTATCTCCTTCAGTTTATCTTTACTTTTGGTTATTTCTTCTCTCTTGCTAGCTTTGGGATTTGTTTGCTCTTAGTACTCTCATTCTTTTATTTGTGATGTTAGGTTGTTATTATAACTTGAGATCTAATTTTTAATTTGGGCATTTAGTTCAATGAATTTCCCTCTTAACACTGCCTTATCTGTGTCTCAGAGATTCTGATATATTGTATCTCTCTAGTTTCAAAGAACTTCTTGATTTCTGCCTTAATTTCATTATTTACCCAAAAGTCATTCAGGAGCAGGTTATTCAATTTCCATGTAATTGTATGCTTTTGAGTAAATTTCTTAGTCTTGAGTTCTAATTTTGATTGCACTGTGGTCCAAGAGAGTGTTTGTTATGATTTTAGTTCTTCTGCATTTGCTAAGGAGTGCTTTACTTCTAATTATGTGATCAATTTTAGAGTAAGTGCCATGTGGCGATAAGAAGAATGTATATTCTGTTGTTTTTGGGTGGAGATATTTGTAGATATATATCAGGTCCATTTGATCTAGGGCTGAGTTCAGGTCCTGAATATTTTGTTAATTTTCTGTCTTGATGATCTGTCTAATATCATCAGTGGGGTGTTAAAGTCTCCCACTATTATTGTGTGGGAGTTTAAGTCTCTTTGTAGGTCTCTAAGAACTTTCTTCAAGAATCCGGGTGCTCCTGTGTTGAATGCATATATATTTAGGATAGTTAGTTCTTCCTGTTGAATTGAATCCTTCACCACTATATGCCTTTCTTTGTCTTCTTTGATCTTTGTTGGTTTAGTTTCTTTGTCAGAAGTTAGGATTGCAACCTCTGCTTTTTTCTGTTTTCCATTTGCTTCATAGATTTTTCTCCATCCCTTTATTTTGAGCCTATGTGTGTCACTGCATGTGAGATGGATCTCTTGAAGACAGCATACCAATAGATCTTGGTTCTTTATCCAGTTTGCCACTCTGTGTCCTTATTTACATTTAAAGTTACATTGAGCCCATTTACATTTAAAGTTAGTATTGATATGTTTGGATTTGATCCTGCCATCATGATGTCAGCTGATTGTTTTGCAGAATATTTATGTGGTTGCTTTATAGCATCACTGGTCTGTGTACTTCAGTGTGTTTTGTTGCAGGAGTAACAATCTTTCCTTTCCATATTTAGTGCTCTTGTAAGGCAGGTATGGTG
The DNA here is from genome assembly GCF_001698545.2 of Rhinopithecus bieti. NCBI lineage: Eukaryota > Metazoa > Chordata > Mammalia > Primates > Cercopithecidae > Rhinopithecus > Rhinopithecus bieti. Next base: position 107,963 of record NW_016817388.1, on the reverse strand, counting down.
GTAACGAATTCCTTCAGCATTAGCTTGTCTAAAAAGGATCTTATTTCTCCTTTGCTTATGAAGGTTAGTTTAGCCAGATATGAAATTCTGGGTTGGAATTTCTTTTCTTTAAGAATAACAAGGCCGGGCGTGGTGGCTCACACCTGTAATCTCAGCACTTTGGGAGGCCGGGGTGGGCAGATCATGAGGTCAGGAGATCGAGACCATCTTGGCTAACACAGTGAAACCCCATCTCTACTAAAAATACAAAAAAATTAGCCGGGTGTGGTGGCAGGCACCTGTACTCCCAGCTACTCAGGAGGCTGAGGCAGGAGAATGCCGTGAACCCAGGAGGCGAAGCTTGTAGTGAGCCGAGATCGTGCCACTGCACTCCAGCCTGGGTGACAGAGCAAGACTCTGTCTCAAAAAAAAAAAGGTCTGCTGTTTGGCTTTCCACTGAAAGTCTGATGGGCTTCCCTTTGTAGGTGACCTGGCCTTTCTCTCTAGCTGCCCTTGATACTTTTTCTTTCATTTTGACCTTGGAGAAGATGATTATGTGCTCAGGGATGATATTTTCATGGAGTATCTTACTTGGGTTCTCTGCATTTTCTGAATTTGAATGTTGGCCCATCTAGCAAGGTTAGGGAAGTTCTCATGGATGATATCCTAGAATATCTTTTCCAAATTGGTTCCATTTTTCCCATATCTTTCAGGCACACCAGTCAGTAGTAGATTTGGTCTCTTTGTGTAATCCCATATTTCTCAGAGGTTTTGTTCATTCCTCTTCATTCTTTTTTCTCTATTCTTGTCTGCCTGTCTTATTTCAGAAAGACACTCTTCAGGCTCTGAGATTCTTTCTTCTGCTTGGTCTATTCTGCTGTTAAAACTTGTGATTGCATTATGAAGTTCTTGTACTGTGTTTTTCAGTTCTATTGGTTTGGTTATGTTCTTCTCTATATTGGTTATTTTGTCTGTTAGCTCCTGCAATGTTTTACCATGACCTTTGGCTTCCTTGCACTGGGTTACAACATGCTCCTTTAGCTCAGAGAAATTTACTTTTACCCATATTCTGAATTCTACTTCTGCCATTTCAGCCATCTCAGCCTCAGTCCAGTTCCAGACTCTTGCTGGAGATGTGATGTGGTCATCTGGAGGAAAGACAGTACTCTGGCTTTTTGAGTTTTCAATTTTCTTGCACTGATTTTTTTTTTCTCATATTTGTGGACTTATCGACCTTCAATCTTTGAGGCTGCTGACCTTTGGATGAGGTGTTTGCTTTTTCTTTTAACAGTCTGGCCACCTTTCTGTAGGGCTACTGCAGTTTTCTGGGGGTCTGCTCCAGGCCCCAATTGCCTCTGATTTTCCAGTACCTGGAAGTATCACCAGTGAAGGCTGCAAAACAGCAAAGACGGCAGCCTGCCCCTTCTACTGGAAGCTCCCTCCTAGGGAGGTATGGACCTGTTGCCAGCCCAAACACACCTGTGTGTGGCTGGAGACTCCGGTTGGGAGGTCTCACCCAGTCAGGAGGAATGGGATCAGAGACCTGCTTTTAGAAGCAGTCTGGCCACATTGTTGTAGAGCAGCTGTGCCATGCTAGGGTATCGCTTCCACCCAGCCTGTGGGCTTTGGAGACAAAGCCCACAGGCTGGAACAGCTGAATTGCACAAATTGCCCAAACAGCAACAGTGGTGGCCCATTTCATCCCAGGTAGGTGTGACACTGTTTCTGGTGGTTGGCTGGAATTCCAAGTCAGTGTGTCTTATCCTGTGAGATGCCACAGAAATGGGGCCCACAGACCGTTGCCGTTCAGCCCCCCTTCCTAGGAGTGTGGATAAAGGTCTAACCTCCTGCCTTGCCAGGAAGCCTGGAGCCAGAGTATGTAAAGCTCCTGGGCTTCCATGCGTGCCTGAGCAGCTGCTCTGTCAAGACTCCATGCAGCCCTGTGTATCAGACTGAAGGACCTGGTGGAGTGTGTTCACAAGGGAGTCTCCTGACCCAAGTGTTGCAAGGGTCCATGGGAGAAACATGTTTCCTGGGGTTGCACCTTCACTCACTGCTTTCCTGGGTGGGGGATGTTCCCCTGGCTCCATGTTGCTCTTGGGTGAGTCATCATCCTATCGTGCTTTTCTTCATTCTCCATAGGTTAAGTTGTTTCCTTGATTAGTCCCAATGTGTGTACCTGGATGCTTCAGTTGAAGATGCTATATTAACTCACCTTTTTCGATACTTCAGTTGAAGGTGCTGTATTAATCACCTCTCCATGAGAGCCACACACTATAGCTGCTTCTAGTCAACCACCTTGTCCCCACCTCTGCAATGACATTTTCATTTTATAACCTTTGGAGGTTTCATGACTAGGGAAAGGGTGCTGGTACTAATAATTAGTAACCTTTTACAGTACTTAGTAAAAATATTTTAATGTCTTTTCTTTATTTTCTTCTTCTTTTTTTTTCTGACAGAGTCTCACTCTGTCACACAGGCTGGAGTGTAGCGGCATGATCTTGGCTCACTGCAAGCTCCATCTCCTGGGTTCACGCCATTCTCCCGCCTCAGCCTCCCGGGTCACTGGGACTACAGGTGCCCGCCACCACAGCCAGCTAATTTTTTGTATTTTTGGTAGAGATGGGGTTTCACCATATTAGCTAGGATAGTCTTGATCTCCTGACCTCGTGATCCACCCACCTTGGCCTCCCAAAGTGCTGGGATTACAGCTGTAAGCCACTGCGCCCAGTCCTTTTATTTATTTTCTATGTTGCATATTCACTGTATGGCCTGGGAGAAAAGAGGGCTGGTTTTTAAAATTCTGAGATTGGTAATTTGTTCCTCCTTCTAAGTCTTTGCCTTTGGTTAAAAGAAAAGATACCCTTTACTTTGTCTAAGTTAAAGTATCATTTTACCATATCCATCAGTAAGTAGTACTTAATCTAATATAGAACTTGAATTAAGTCATAGAGTGAGGCTTTTTTGCTTTAAAAAAAATCTTACTGCTTTTTCAAAACAACCCAGTTTGTTTCTTGTTACTATAATAATCCATACTTATAATTACTCATCTAACCTAAAGGAAGACAAGAGAATCTGGTGTTTTGTATGTAAGATCTATAAAGGCTACAGTCAATTAATTTCATCCTGTAATAATTGCAGATAATCTGAAAACATGAAGTAATTTATTTATAATCCAAAAGCATCATGCAGGTTACCATGTTTATGTGATCAAATTTTAGTTCTGTTACAAATAGATCATCTACAAATAAATCTTTAAAAATAATCATGAAGTTTATTTTTTCTCTGCCTTTCACATTGTGTTACTTCCTATAGAATAAAATCAAACCTTCTTAGCTATAATCTGGCATGACTGAATTGCCTCATTGTGTCTCCAGGCATTCCCCTGAATATACCACATGGTTCTCCATATCATATTCCCCACTTTCTGAGTACTTTCCCTAAAAGACAGATCTTGGAACATATTAGTTTTTCTGCCTAGAATGCCTTCCCTATTGTTTTTTGGCAAAGTTCCATGGATAACTTAAGTCCCACCTTTAATGCTACCACTACAGTAAAGCTTTCCCTATCTCCACCAAGCAAAGTACGTGATCACATGTTTTGCACTTTTCTCAGTAGGATTTATCTGAGTTTATCCGTGTTTACCTGAGTTTATTGTGCTAATTTATCTGAGTTTACTGTGTTTATCTGTTTATTAGATTGTGAGTTTCTTGATGGCAGGGACTGTGTTTTCTTCATATTCATGTTTCCAGAAACTAATTATAGCACTTACCTCAAACAAGTGCTCACTCAATATTTATGGAATTAATGGATTTATTTTCATGGTTCCCTCTTGTCATCCAAAACAGGACACCATGTAACTGTCCCAGATCACTCATGTCTACACAAGAAGCATAAACCAATTGATGGCTACAGACAGAGGGCGTAAAATGACCCAGCAGGCCAAACGAGCCCAAATAGACTCTGTTGGGAAGTCTGTCTCCGCCAGAGAATAGGAAGTTCACAAAAATAACTGTTTCTTTCAAAATGCAACATTTCTCCATAACACAAAGGGTCTCAGTTAGTTGACAGCCTTTAAACCATAAGTTCTTTATTCCAAATTATATAATTAGCATGGAAAGAAAAATGACCTTGGAATATTAATCTTAAAAATGTAAGTTTTCTTTTGTTTAAAAAGAAAATAGGCCGGGGGTGGTGGCTTACATATGTAATCCCAGCATTTTGGGAGGCCGAGGTGGGCAAATCACCTGAGCTCAGGAGTTCGAGACCAACCTGGGCAATAGGGCAAAAACCCATCTCTACTAAAAATACAAAAAATTAGCTGGGCATGGTGGTATATGCCTGTAATCCTAGCTACTCATGAGGCTGAGGGAGGAGAATCACTTGAATCTGGGAGGCAGAGGGAGCAGTGAGCCCAGATGATGTCACTGCACTCCAGCCTGGCCAACAGAGCAAGACTCCTTCTAAAAATAATAATAATAAAATAAATAAAAATTTTAAAAACAAAAATAAATAAAATAAATAAAAGGAAAAAAATAAATAAAAGGAAAATAATGAGAAAACTAAAGTAAGGAAAGGAGCCAAAAGAAAGAACCTCAAGTTATCTAGAAATTGAATAAGTGGAAGTCACAGGGGATGCGATGGCTTGGCTTGGGCTCAGAGGCCTGACAACAAGGTCTCACTATGTTGCCCAGGCTGAAGTGCAGTGACTGTTCACAGGCGTGATCATGGTGCATTACAGCCTCAAACTTCTAATTTCAAGTGATCCTTCTGCCTCAGCCTCTAAACCTCTGGTAACCACTATTCTACTGTCTACCTCCAGGAGTCCACGTTTTCAGTTCCAACATATGAGTGAGAAAATGCAATATTTGTCTTTCTGTGCCTAAATTACTTCACTTAACATGATGTCCTCCAGTTCTATCCATGTTGCTGCAAATGAAAGGATTTCATTCTTTTTTATGACTGAAGAGGATTGTATCAAGCTGAAAATCTTATGTACAGCAAAGGAAACAATAAGTGAAGACACAGCCTACAGAATGGAAGAAAATTCTTGCAAACTCTTCACCTGGCAAGGGATTAATAACCAGAATTTACAAGGAACTCAAACACCTCAATAGCAAAAAATCAAAAACAAAAACAAAATGAACAAGCACTGAAACAAGCCCAATTTTAAAATGGGCGAAATATTTGAATAGACATTTCTCAAAAGAAGACCTAGAAATGGCCAAGAAGTATCTGAGAGAATGCTCAACGTTACTAATCAGTGATGTTCGGCATGGTTGAGCATCAGGGAAATGCAAATTAAAACCACAATGAGATATCATCTCACCCCAGTTAGAATGGCTATTATAAAAAAAGATAAAAAATAACAAATGTTGACATGGATATGGAGAAAGGAGAATGCTTATATACTGTTGGTGAGAATGTGAAGTAGTATAGCCACTATGGAAAACAGTATGGAAGTTCCTCAAAAAACTACAAATAGAACTACCATATGATGCAGCAATTTGATTGGTGGGTGTCTATCCAAAAGAAAGGAAATCAGTATATGGAAGAGAGATCTGCCCTCCTATGTTGATTGCAGCACTGTTCACAATACCAAGATATGGAATCAACCTAAATGTCCATCAACAGATGAATGAATAAAGAAAGTGTTGTGTATAAAAAAAAAAAAGAAAGAAAAAAAAAGAAATTGAATAAGTGAGTTCAACTTTTCAGACTGCCTAAGAACAAAATGCAGTAGAAGTAACAAAAACAGCACTTTTTTTCTCTTATGTGATCCACTCTTACTAAGATATAAATAAATAAACCAGACAGGGTAGCACGTCCCTATAGTTCACATACTTGGGAGGCTGAGGGCAGCATGAGCCCAGGAGTTCAAAGTTGCAGTGAGCTAAGATCATACCACTGCAATCCAGCCTAGGTGGCAGAGATACCTTCTCAAAAAACAAACAAAAACAGAGAGCTAAAAGTTGGCTGCCTACCTGGCTGTTTTATTCCTGCCGTGAAAACTGATTGTATAAATTGAAGTTATCTTGTCATACCCAAACAAAATTGAGAGACCAAGGGGAGGAAAAGAAAAGCACGGTGGGTACAAGCACCTACCCAGGAATTATTTCACAAGCCAGTTACTAAAAGACCTGCTGTAATGTAAGACCAGTTTTACCTAGTAGCTGCTGAAATGAACTGTCGTAATGTTAAGACTTGTTTTACCTACCACTGTCACTCACCAATCAGCTTGCCCACACCTGACAACTTCCACAGGGCCAATGAGTTTTCTTTCAAAACAATACATAATATTTCTTTTTCTATTAAAACTCCCAACGTTTCCTTTGTTCTTCAGACATATCCCTGGTCTGTGTATAGGCTCTGAATTGCAAATCTGTTTTCCCAAATAAAACATTTTGTTTTGAACTACTTCTCTACATTTTATTTGACTCTGACACTGCCTATCACCTATAGCTCAGATGCTGTTGTTTACTACAAGTATGCTCTAAGATCTTCAGAAAGATGTGGGAATTCTGCTCTAATCTATTAACAGATGCTTAAGGAGCACTGCTACAAAAAGCACATCATGAATTTACAGAAAGCAAGTTAGCATCAGGGTCATGAGCAGGCTGATTTAGCATAAAACAAAGGAAGCTTAAGTTTCTTTTTTCGTTGTTTTGTTTTTGAGACAGAGTTTCACTCTTGTTGCCTCTGCTAGAGTGCAATGGCATGATCTCAGCTCACTGCAACCTCCGACTCCCGGATTCAAGTGATTCACCTACCTCAGCCTCCTGAGTAGCTGGAATTACAGGCACCCACCACCATACCCAGCTAATTTTTGCATTTTTAGTAGAGACAGGGTTTCACCATGTTGGCCAGGCTGGTCTTGAACTCTTGACCTCAGGTGATCCACCCACTTCGGCCTCCCAAAGTGCTGGGATTACAGGTGTGAGCCATCACGCCCAGCTCAGGAAGCTTAAGTTTCTATCAGTGTGTTTACACAGTCATACAATTTTGTAAAATTTGCAAACGTAAGATACTTAACTTCAATCAAGTAATGCCACTGACTCCTTCCACTCTATCTTTCTATCACACTTCCTCTCATGTGGATGGGTGCTGGAGTGGCTACAAACATTTTGAGATTCGAGGGGAAGCTAGGTTGGTGGTACATTTAGTTTTAGTTTAGTACAGTGTATATGTGGTTTGCAATTACTTCCACATATAAGTAAGTTATTACCAGCTATTCCCACCCTAAGAATTACTTTCAGGGATATATCTACCACTGTGCTAAATAAGCCAATGCCATAATATGAAGGTGCTGGCTACAGCTTGTTTCACCATATGTTTGATAGTATGATGAAAGATATTTCTCACTGTTCATCAGTTATGCTTGCAATACATCCTCTGGGCCTCTGCTTTTCCTTCTTTCTTTCTTTTCTTTTTTTTCTTTCCTTTCTTTCCTTCCTTTCCTTCCTTTCTTTCCTTCCTTCCTTTCCTTCCTTCCCTTCCTTTCCTTCCTTTCTTCCTTCCTTCCTTCCTTCTGTCTTTCTTTCTCTTTCTCTCTGTTTCTCTTTCTTTCTTTTTTCTTTTCTTTTCTAACAAGGTCTCACTCTGTTGCTCAGGCTGGAGTGTGGCGGCTTAATTAAAGCTTACTACAGTCCCGAACTCCAGGGCTTAAGCAATCCTCCCATCTCAGCCTCCCAAGTATCTGGGCCTACAGGCGTGCACCACCATGCGTAGCTATTTTTTTATTTTTTTTATTATTTACTTATTTATTTATTTTTGAGATGGAGTCTCGCTCTATCACCCAGGAAGGACTGCAGTGGCATGATCTCAGCTTACTGCAACCTCTGCCTTCCAGGTTCCAGCGATTCTCCTGCCTCAGCCTTCTGAGTAGCTGGGATTACAGGTGCCCGCCATCACGCCAGGCTAATTTTTGTATTTTTAGTAGAGATGGGGTTTCACCATGTTGGCCAGGTTGGTCTCAAACTCCTGACCTCAGGTGATCTGCCCGCCTCAGCCTCCCAAAGTGCTGAGATTACAGTCATGAGCCAGCGTGCCTCGTCACTATTTTTTTAAATTTTTTGTAGAGATGGGGTCGCGCTTTGTTGTCTAGGCTGTCTCAAACTCCAGGCATCAGGCGATCCTCCTGCCTTGGCCTCCCAAAGTGCTGGGACTACAAGTATGAGCCACCATGCCCAGCCTGCTTTTGTTATTTCTTCCACCTAGCCTTGCATTCCCACTTCCTCAAACAAAATCCTACATGTTTTTCAAGATCAGATCAAACGCCACCTCTTCAACGAAGCCTTCCCAAGTATGGAATAAATCTCTCCATGTTTTCCATGAAATTGCTTTTTGTTTGTGCCTCTATTTTAAAACAAGTAAACACTATGTTGTATTTTAGTTATTTGTTAACATGACTTTATCTCTTCCACTAGACTGTAAACTTTTTAAGGCCACAAAATGTATCACTTAACTTTATATTTCTCACAGCATCAAACATGGTGTCTAAATCATGATGCCTAGACAATGTTGATGTGAACTTAATTTTTTAACTTGGTGTGTTCTTTTGTTAACATGAAGCTGAAAATATCTATTTGTCTAATCCATTATTTTTGATGTTAGAACAGTGCTTCCCCCACAAAGATATAGAGATTATAGAAAGTATATATAAATATATATACACACACATATATATGTATATCATTCAAATGTAAACAATTAAAAATCTAATAATCTTAAGTCTTAGTGGCTTCACAAAATGAAGTTCTAGGTAGTAAGCTAATCTTTGTAAGACTAAGAGCTTAAAAGAAGACAGAAAAGACCACTGAAGGTCACAATTTGCATATTGATCTAACTGTATGCTTATTCTCTCACAAACATGTAATTGACTTTGCTTGTATTGGATTTGGGTTCTAAACCAATTTTATTAGTTGTAGTCTCACTGGTAATTTCAGTGAAGTGTGAGAAACAGATGTTAGTTAAGAAGATAGCATGTATACACTAATCTGGATAACAGATTTAACACATACTGGATATACTGCTTTGTAGGCATTGGATTTGATCAATAGCTATGCTCCATTCTTACTACATGTCTTGGGGTATGAAGTATTTCACAGTTAAAACCTGATTTAGTCTAAAGTTTATCATATATAGTCTAAAGTTTAGACTAAAGTATAAAGTCTAAACTTTATAAAGTATAAAGTTTATAAAGTTTATAAACTTACTAAAGTATAAAGTAAAAAGACTAAAGTATAGTCTAAAGTTTATACAGAGCAAATACACAACTGAACTATAATTGGAAGCATCATCAAGTCCTTATCTGGTATAACAATAGGAGAATTAATTGCAATAATAAATCTTCTCTCACTAAGTACTAGAGAGTTTTAAAAATTATCTTTCTTGGGCAGGGTGCAGTGGCTCATCCCTGTAATCCCAGCACTTTGGGAGGCCGAAGCAGGCGGATCACGAGATCAGGAGATCGAGACCATCCTGGCTAACACGCTGAAACCCCGCCTCTACTAAAAATACAAAAAATTAGCCAGGCATGGTGTAGTCCTGTAGTAGTAGTAGACACCTGCAGTCCCAGCTACTTGGGAGGTTGAGGCAGGAGAATGGCATGAACTCGGGAGGCGGAGCTTGCAGTGAGCCAAGATTGTGCCACTGCACTCCAGCCTGAGTGACAGAGGGAGATTCTGTCTCAAAAAAAAGAAAAATATTGTCTTTCCTGTAATGACTGATAGTAGTAGAAAACTCACTGATTTGGGAATCGGAAGACTTAAAACCTGGCTGTGCCATTTATCAGTTGTGTAAGTCTGAGCAAGATGTTTTAACTCAGTATCTCTGTTTTAACATCTGTGAAATGGGAATAATGATATTCAATCTTAATATTTGTTCTGCCTATCTTTTTTCTAAGAGACAGTGTCTTACTCTGTCATCCATGGTGGAGTGCAGTGATGTGATCATAGCTCACTGTAACCTCCAACTCCTAAGTTCAAAAGATCCTCCCACCTCAGCCTCCTGAGTAGCTAGGACTACAGGCATGCATCATCACGTCTAGCTAATTTTTTTTTTTTTTTAAGAGATGGGATCTTGTAATGTTGCACAGGCTGGTCACAAACTCCTGGACTCAAGTGGTCCTCCCACCTCAGCCTCCCAAAGGGCTAGGATTACAGGCATGAGCAACTGCACCCAGCCTTGTTCTGTCTATCTTATAGGTCTGCTTTGAGTAGTAGATGGAACTTATTCATTGATTCATTAATATGTCTTTAGTGCCTATTAGATTCTATGACAGATAATGCATATTAAAAAGTTGTATAAATTTCAAAGCCCCATAGAAATAAAGAAATTATTTAATTTAGAAAATATTTGACTTGGAATATTTAATATTGGAGTAAGAAACATAAATGTGGACCTTTGAGATACCTTACTGAACAGAAAAGACTATCCTTTTAAGTTTTAAAATGTAATACTATTTATTTAACTTCAAAATATTTCAGCTTTCTAAACAAACCCAAAAAAATAACAGAACGTTGCAAATTGTGTTTAAGTATAGGAGGTTCTTGAACTTACAACATTTTTTTTTTTGAGACGAAGTTTTGCTCGTTGCCCAGGCTGGAGTGCAATGGCGCAATCTCAGCTCACCGCAACCCCCACCTCCTGGGTTCAAGCGATTCTCCTGCCTCAGCCTCCCAAGTAGCTGACATTACAGGTATGAGCCACCACACCCAGCTAATTTTGTGTTTTTAATAGAGACAGGGTTTCTCAATGTTGGTCAGGCTGGTCTGAAACTCCTGACCTCAGGTGATCCACCCACCTTGGCCTCCCAACGTGCTGATATTACAGGCATGAGCCACCGTGCCCGAACGAGGTTCTTGAACTTTCACTGATGCAATGGCTCTTCGCTTTGCTGACAATGAAGAGTTCTACAGTTTGTTTAAAAACAAACAGTTTAGGCCAGGTGTGGTGGTTCACGCCTGTAATTCCAGCACCTTGGGAGGCCGAGGTGGGTGAATCACGAGTTCAGGAATTCAAGACCAGCCTGGCCAACATGGTGAAGCCCTGTCTCTACTAAAAATTTAAAAGTTAGCTGGGCGTGGTGGTTTGCACCTGTAATCCCAGCTACTCAAGAGGTTGACATAGCAGAATTGCTTGAACCCGGGAGGCGGAGGTTGCAGTGAGCTGAGATTGCACTACGGCACTCCAACCCAGCAACAGAGCAAGACTCTGTCTCAGAAAAAAAAGAGAAAAAAAAAAACATTTAAAACTACCGCACTTAACAAAACAAAACCTTCTCATGCCAGCTGACCCCCTTTGTCCTCAGCTAAGATGGCAGCAGAATGCCTATGTCACGTATATACGAAACAAGACAACTGAAGTTAAAATGGATGCCCAACTGCAGAGTCACCAGGTCCAGCCTCACAGTGCACGTTCCTGAGCTACAGCCCCTCCAAAAGGCATCTTCGCGCGCATCCTCAATGCCGAGCAATGAAGCATCAGAGTTTGTCTTCGTTTTTATAAGTATAAAATATTATAAGTTTTTTTGTTCTTTTACAAACTATAGACATGTACAGTTGATAACTCAGAATTTCTAGCCAATAACCATATAGTTAACACCACCTTACAAAAAGAAAAAAAGCCAGAAACATCTTTTAAATGCCTTGTCACACCAACAGTAAAGGGCAGAGAGTGAGGAGAACATGAGAATGCCTTATCATTTTTTAAATGTTTGGAAATAGGTACAACTCTGATACAGTTTCAGGGTGCTCCAGACACCCATGGCTACTTCATGTAAACCACTGATTTAGAGCACTTTGAGAGACTGCAATATGATCATGATCAAATTTTGTAATTAAACCTAATGAGGGCAACAGACACTTCTCAAATAAGAGATGTGTCAATTATGGTGCTCCCCACTCTTACGTATTCACAAGGAGACAGTTTATTTATTCAGCCTCCTCCTGCTCCTCTTCTTCCTCTTTGCCTTCTTCATCTTCCTCTTCCACCTTTTTTCCAGGCAACAATAGCAGGACCCTTTGCGTCATCAAACTTTCCTTTCGACTTACAGTCGGCAACATCCTTCTCCTACTTCTCCTTCAGCTTTGCCGCCTTAGTGATGTAAGGCTGCTTTTCACTGTCATTTAAGTTATTCCACATCGCACCCAGCTTTTTTGCCATATCTCCAATAGAGATGGTGGGGTTTGTGGATTTGATCTTGGGGCCTAATTCTGAACAGAACAGGAAGAATCCAGATGGTGGCCTTTTGGAGGCATTAGATCCTTCTTCTTAGCTCCCTTAGCTGGTCCATAATCCTTCATTTCCTGATAATAGCACACTTTATCCACCTTTGCTATTTCATCAAATTTAGATTTCTCTTTCCCGGACATTGTCTTCCACCTCTCAGAGCACTTCTTGGAAAATTCTGCAAAATTGACAGGGACCTCTGGGTTTTTCTTCTTATGTTCTTCTCTGCACATCTGCACATAGAAGGCATAAGTGGACATCTTGCCCTTTGGTTTCTTGGGGTCACCTTTAGCCATCCTGAGTGTACTGTTCGCTAGTCTGGGCAGCGCAGGGCACCATGCACGGCTCAGTGCTCCCCAGCCTTGTGCTAGCTACCTCCATGAGAACCCAACTATCCTTTTAATTGATATAAAGCCCTGCCTCCATGGCTTAGACAAAAGACAAACATTTCAGCATTTTCTCCCTAATCTAACAGCAATGCTGAACTCACATACATAGGAAATTCTAAGTGTGTGCACGTGTATGGATATATATAATATGTATGTATTTTGTATGTGTATATACATATATATACATATGTGCATACAGATGTATAAACACACAAACATATCCACTTGTCATTCTCAAGGCCCCAGGACTTGCACGTAGTTGAATTCTAAGGCAGCTGCTGCCATGGGATTAGGTCTAGATCAGGACTGTTCCAGCGAGACAGCAAAGGTCAGAATCACACCCAGGATGCCCTAGGAAGTCCAGGACATTAGCTAGTCAAAAATATTTATGTGATCACTTCTCAGGCTTTTGGCTAAGATTGAATGCAAACATATTTATTTGCCTTATCCATTTGTGCAGTCAGTCCTAATTGCTACAGGGAGAGAGGGAAACAAACAGAAAAAAACATAGTCCCTAACCTTGAACTGCTCACACACTCCACCGAAAAGCAGAAAAGGCACAAGAAAATGTCTTCAGAGAACACTTACAGAACAGTCCAAGTGCAAATGAATACCATGTCATGTAGTTTTTCTCCTTCTTCATCCTTCACTTAGATCCCAACAAAATAATCAAGAAAGCCACTTTTCCCCCGAGAGAGAGAAAGAATATTCACAATATGCCAGTCACTAAACTGAATTCTTTACTTGAAGAAACAGAGACTCAGAGAGTTTAAATAAGTTTCCCAAAAGAAGTCACAGACGTACTAAGTAGCATGGACAGTTTCTTTTTTTTTGAGACGGAGTCTCGTTGTGTCGCCCAGGCTGGAGTGCAGTGGCGCGATCTCGGCTCACTGCAAGCTCCGCCTTCCGGGTTCATGCCATTCTCCCGCCTCAGCCTCCGAGCATTCTCCCGCCTCAGCCTCCGAGTAGCTGGGACTACAGGCGCCACCACGCCCGCGCTAGATTTTTGTATTTTTAGTAGAGACGGGGTTTCACCATGTTAGCCAAGATGGTCTTGATCTTCTGACCTCGTGATCCACCCGCCTCGCCCTCCCAAAGTGCTGGGATTACAGGCTTGAGCCACCGCGCCCGGCCGGCAGTTTCAAATTGAAATCTATATGATTCCAATGCTCTTAACCACTACACCATATGGTAACTTGTAAATAGCACTGAAAACTGTAATAATCTTACTGGGCATTTTTTTGAGAATTGTTTGAGAATTAAGAATCGTTTTAAAAATGGTTAAGAAAATTCTATTTAGACAACTTCTTTGTCCCACTCATAACACATGAAAACCACCACTGCAGATTGAGAACAAAGGTACTACACAGTGAAGATGGATCTGAATTGAATCAAATGGTGAACTGAAAGGATGTGAGAGGCCAAGTTAGTAAGAGTTGCCAAGATCACTCTGCTCCTTCAGAGAAGTGAGTTAGTAGAGGAAAGAAAGCTGGGCAGGCAAATGTGATTAGGATGAGGAGTTTTCATGATAGACACACCCCACTCCATCAATAACATACCCAAACTCCAGGAGTGACCCAACACAAACTGAGGTTCTTGGGGTCAAAGGATTCCCTCTTCTCTGAACAAAATACGTCTCCATGTCTCTGCACATGCTGTTGCCACTCCCTGCAACACTCTTCCCCACATATTCCTAGTAAGATATTTTTCTCAAAAAGCTCAAATTGGCCAGGCATGGTGGTTCACACCTGTAATCCAAGCACTTTGGGAGGCCAAACTGGGAGGATTGCTAGAGGCCAGGAGTTTGAGACCAGTCTGGGCAACAAAGTGAAACCTTGTCTCTACAAAACAATTTTTAAATTAGGCAGGTGGGGTGGTCCCCGCTACTCAGGAGGCTGAAGTAGGAGGATCACTGGAGTCTAGGAGGTTGAGGCTGAGGTAAGCCATGATCTTGCCACTGTACCACTATACTCCACCCTATCTAAAATTTTAAAAAATACAAAGCTCAAATATCAGAATTACAACACTGCCTTCTCTGACTCTCCCAAGCAAACAGAATTACTAGTAGTTAACACCACTATTATAGAATTTGGAATGTGAGTGTGTGTATCCCCTCACCATTCTGATTAGCTGAATTCACTTATAAATTGCTTAATCCATACAACAGTCAGTGTTGCACAAGACTGCAGGTTGTTCAAACCATTCTTAAAGTCAAACTGTCTCTCTAAAAAATTTGGAAATGTATTCACATTAATAAAGATATCATTACTGCAAGTGAACTACATCTTTATTTGAAATGAAGGCATGTTCTGTCCCTAAAGTTGGGCCAGGAAGAATGTTTATTCTACTCACTTTGCAGTAGGAAACCTTTACACATATGAAGGCACAGAGAGTTACTTCATGTGCCTGAAGCTTGAACTACGGAGAGGCTACATAGTGAAGTAGGAAGACCACCTGGTTAACAATCAGGAAACATGGATTACAGTCCTAACAAGCTTGCAAGTCACTGAAACTTAGGCCTCATCTTTCTTTATCTAAAATAAGAGAGTTGGTTGGATCAGGTGTTTTCTCATGTCCTTTTCTGCTTGACACTATAGTATTAATATATGATTCTACTATAAAATAAAAATACTAGAATTCAAGAAGCAATGCAAAATCAGAAATAGGCTTTGCATGAAAGTATGACGGCACAGGAACCCAAGAAAACAGTTCATGAGCCTGTCCCAGAACACAACAGAAGCACAAACAGAGCCCTCCTCATACAATCCTCTTCTACCTTCACCCTTAAAGGCTGAACCTTGCTTGAACCTCTTCTTCTCCATCTTTTCCTCATTGCCTCCAATTAAACCATTCTTTATTTTTCTTCTGGATTACAAATTCATCATAAAGTGATAAGTTTCATAAGAATTCTGCATTATTGCTCCTAGACTTTGCAGAAAGCAGTGTGTGATTGAAAGACATACAGACCATGTTTCCCATTGCATGTATATGTGTAGGTATACATATAATTTAATGATTTTCTCTTCACACACACATGTGCATACACACACAAATACCCTCACAAAAACCATATCTTATGTTATTCAAATCAATATTGATTAGGATTTCATAATTCAAGTTTTATGAAAATACTTATTAACATTTCATCATTTTATACCTCAGATAAGCACACAATGCTTTTCCAAACTATTCAGTTTTGCTGTGGAACAGATATCTTTATTGAATGAATATCAAATATCTTTATCAATAATAAAACACTAACTATAGGGTTTGAATATTTTAAGGTTACTAATCTATTGCTAGTCAAAAATGTCTTAGAAATCGAAACTTTTGCAAATATGCCTCTATTCAAAACAAAGTATTTATATGTGAATGTCATGATATCTGGGATTTGCTTTAAAATACTCCTCCAGCACCTCTTCCAAATAGTGGGGAGGATAGATGAAACAAGATCAACAAAACGTTATAATTTATCAAAGTCAAATGATGGATACATAGGAATCCATTATATTATTCTGTCTGCTTTTGTGTATGTTTTCATTTTCCATAATAAAAAAGAAGATTT
>NW_016817388.1:64019-91088 GCF_001698545.2 Rhinopithecus bieti | reverse complement strand
TATATATATATATATATATATATATAATGCCTTGAGCTGGGTGTAGTAGCTCACACCTGTAACCCTAGCTACTTGGGGGGCTGAGGCTAGAGGACTGCTTGAGCCTGAGAATTTGAGGCTGAGGTGAGCTGATCGTGCTGCCACTGCACTCCAGCCTGGGTAACAGAATAAGACACTGTCTCCAATAAATAAATAAACAAAATGCCTGAAACATACAAAACTCATGACAAATGTGTGTTGAATTAAAGTGCATATGTAGAAACAATAAACAAATAATAAAGAAATAAAGCTAATAAGTAGAAACAGTTTTAAATTTCAATGAAGATTACTGTAACCACTGAGAAATTAAATTATATTATTGGGTCCCTTTAGTGTTTGTTTCCCTTATACATTATATAATTTTTCAATCTTACTGCCTTATTTTGTGATCTTTAGATCACATTAAAGGGTGAAAGGTGGCTTGGATATCATCAATGATTAACATTTACGAAGTCCCCACTATGTAAACACATAGCACTCTGCGGGACTCCTTTTACTATATAAGACAATAGCATGGAGTGCTAGCCAATGAGAAACATCTTTATGAGACCACAGGAAGATATAAAAAACAAAAGTCATTCTCACATATAGAAAATGCATTTCATTACATTTGTGTTTATCACCATATGTTCTAATTCTCCTATACTTGTTATCACTTGCTTACTGTATCAATCCAAATGAGCTGCTTGCACTGTATGCAACATCAAACCACAGTGACTTAACCCACTATGTATCAACTTTTAGAACTAAATACTACTTTTGAGATGATCCGTCATTCACAACTATGACTTCTCATAATATTCGTAATGTATTCATTGTTCCAATGTGACCATTCAACTTTTCCTGACTACTCACTAATATGTAAATATCTATCTAAGGCAGTCTTTTAAGAGTTTCACTTCTCATTACCATGCAAAGATTGAAAAAGAGAGATACTCAAAAAGAAAATCATTCTCTCCTAAAAAAAGTAGCCAAATGGCCTTACTCCAACATTTAAACGTGGCAAGAATTTAATCAGCTAGAATCTAAATTGCTTTGGAATTTAGGTGGGGTGGAACACATGTGTGAACAAAACACTTCAATTAGGCTGGGCATAGTGGCTCATGTCTATAATCCCAACACTTTGGGAGGCTGAGGCAGGAGAATCCCTTGAGGCCAGGAGTTTGACACCAACCTGGTCAAAATAATGAGACCCTGACTCTAAAAAAAATTGTTTTAAATACTTTAATTATCTATTTCTACCTATAATAGAGCCTGAGGTCTGTATTTTCTCTTCATTTTGCCATGCCTTTTAAGATTAAAAAAGGAGCTCTTTTGACTTAAGAGACATAACAATCAGATGTAAAACTTTAACCATGAATGGATCCCAGTTTGAAAAAAAATTATAAATACTTGGGGAACAAATGGAGAAATCTGAATATGGATAGGTTATTGGATGATATTTGGGAATTATGTTAATTTTCTCAGTTGCAATAACATCATTGTGGGTAGATAGAAAAATGGCCTTATTTTTAGAACATCTTTGCTGAAATATTTAATGGTGAACTGTCAGTCATATCTGCAACTTTATCTGAAATGGTTCACAGATACATAGATAGACAAAGGCAAAATAGTAACAACTGGTGAATCCAGGTAGTATATATAACTTCCTGTATGCTTGAAATTTTCAAAATAAATACTTTTAAAAGCTCTTTTCTGGGGTGGGGAGGGAAACGTTACTTAGACATGCTAAATGGTGACCTAGGAGAATAATATATGAGAACTGATGTAACCTTTTGACCTAGAAGTGTACTTTTTAAACCAGGTTACTTACTGCCCAGGGGTTCCATAGCTGGGGAAGATACAATGAGAAATCAACTACATAACAAAGGTATCAGTGATGGTTATCATCACCTCAGCAAACTGCCATACCCTCAGTACACAGTGCCCTCAGCCACCATCTCCAGATCAATGTGGCTGTCAATGACAGATGGCCAAAGCATCCCTATTCACTCAGGTCATTCTTAGTTCACACAGTCCAACAGGATTTGGGAGTCTTGTGTCATTAGACTGTCTTTAGAAAACAACCTAGCCATTAACAGCGGAAGCAGAGTAATGTTGTATGTCAGACAGCTCACTGTTGACAGTTTAAATACACTCAGAAAGCTTAAAACATGTTGATTTTCTGTGTACTACAATTACATTTTTACTGGCAGAGAACGTATCATTAAAACATAAATGCATGTTGAAAGCAAAGCTATAAAAAGACTTTTCTGTCACAAACTATTTCTAGACCCACCATAGCTAGGAAGAAAAAGTAATACTGTTTAGCACTGATTTGATCAAAATTGTAATTGCTGTGGAAAGGAGAAGGGACTTTTGGCTCAAATATAATTTTTAATACAGTTTATACTTCACAGAATCTGATTTGGGATCCACTTAATTTAGAGACAGTCACAGTAAAACAGGTACCTACCTTTACAGTAATATTTCATGAGAATATTAACAATTTCCTAATCATTGCAGTATTAGCCCTTTATTACATGGTCCAATATTTTCACTATTAATCATTCAGCTTGTCCCTTGAGTTATCTAAGGTAAGGTATCACCACTTTTGCCCAAAAGGTATAAATGCTCAAGCAACACAAAGCAATACTGATGAGGCCCTATATTTACTACAGGTAAATATTCTTCCCTATTTCAGTTATTAAATAAATCCTACTCATTAGGAATTAGGATCTAAGCAAACATAGTTTTATGAATAGCCAATAAATTAGTTATGGATGCATAGGGAAATCCATTTAATTTCAAGCAAGACCTTGAAATACATTTACCCATTTGTGTCTATGACATACAAATAACAGACTTATTACTATCACAGGGCAAATTTCTTCTTGCTCAAGTACAACTGACTTCATTATCTGAGGATTGGACTTGGCCCAAAGTTTATTGACTCACAATATTTTCCTTCACAGCAGTATTTCCATGAACAGTTGCCTTTAAATTGAAAAAAAACAGATCCATAGTTGTTAAGGGAGGCAGAAGTGGATGGTTTAGCATTGGTGAGCGAGCGCTATGGTCGCTGAATACAATGACCCTGTTCTGCTCAAAGAAAAGTCACGAATACTTCATTTAGAAACAGACTTTAAATATTTTCTAAGAAGAATGAAAAATAATTTATTTAGAGAGACACATCTCTCAAATTTCAAAAATAAATTGTAGCATTTATATAATAGTTGCTATAATGCTTCCTCACTAACAAGACAGAGAACTCAAAAATAAAAGAATCTTGGGCTCTAGAAAAAACAGTGGGAAACCTCTGGCTCTTTGTGTAATTTCTTCTAGCTAGACCATGAAAAGTTTTCTAAAACTAAGTGTCCTTTGTGCCGCCCTTCTCTACCATTAAGAGCAACAAATACAGCTGTGCAAACAGCAGGAATGTGTGGTAAGACACATGTCCTGACTCTTTCTGGAGGAATTCTTTTTCAGACATGTCCACAATCTTCTGAGTCAGTAGGCTCAAAGGATGAGGAGATCGTGGGTAAGGGTAAACTCCAGCCTGAATCCATAAGAGAAGATATAAAGCAAATTAGTTGGGATTCTTGGGCAACAGAAAGAAAACTTTCTGACAGCTGGCAAGAAAGAAGCTGAGAAAGCAAGAAATACTGCTATTCCTCCTGTCCATTTTTATCTTTTTCTCCTCTGTCACCTTCTTTTTTTGATT
This sequence comes from Rhinopithecus bieti, assembly GCF_001698545.2. Taxonomy (NCBI): domain Eukaryota; kingdom Metazoa; phylum Chordata; class Mammalia; order Primates; family Cercopithecidae; genus Rhinopithecus; species Rhinopithecus bieti. The sequence goes on along the minus strand of NW_016817388.1, from coordinate 87,346 downwards.
ATAAGAACATAGGCCTTGGAGTCATTGTCAGGGTTTGAATCTCAGTCCATTATGTATTCATTGTTTGATTTGGGTAATTTATCTAATATATGATTTGGTCTCCCACTTTTTATATTTTGTGTATCCACTGTATGTTTTTCGGTTTGAGGTTACAATGAGGTTTACAAATACTATCTTAAAACCCATTTATTTTAGCTTGATAAAAATTTAACAGTGTTTGCATAGACAAGCAGACAAGCAAAAAGAAAACTAATAGGCTGGGTGCGGTGGCTCACGCCTGTAATCCCAGCACTTTGGGAGGCCAAGGTGGGTGAATCACTTGAGGTCAGGAGTTCGAGACCAGCCTGGCCAAAATGGCGAAACCCCAGCTCTACTAAAAATACAAAAATTAGCCAGGCGTGATGGTGTGTAGCTGTAATCCCAGTTACTCGGGAGGCTGAGGCAGGAGAATCTCTTGAACCCAGGAGGCAGAGGTTGCAGTGAGCCGAGAACACACCACTGCACTCCAGCCTGGGTAACAGAGCAAGACTCCATCTCAAAAGAAAAGAAAAGAAAACTAATAAAAATTCTATAGCTTAACTTCATTTCCCCACTTTTTAACTTATTTTGTTTCTATTTATTTATTTTTTGAGACAGGGTCTTGCTCTGTTGCCCGGGCTGGAGTGCAGTGGCAAAATGGGTGGAATGATATCTCATGGAGTTTAAGGATTGAATAAAATAATATTAAATACAGGTGTCTAGTTCATGGTAAGTACTTGAAAATATGTTAGCATTTTCTTCTTTATTTTAGTCTTGATTTCTTCTTTGCAACTTTTTTCACATCTGATAGAACTTTGGATCCTGAGACCAGGCATGGTGGCTCATGCCTGTATCCCATCCCCTTAGGAGTCCAACACTGCAGGACTTCTTGAGGCTAGGAGTTCAAGACCAGCCTAGGCAACATAGCAAGACCCCATCTCTACAAAAAGTTTTTTTAAATTAGCAGGGCATGGTGGCATGTGCCTATAGTCCTAGGTACTTGGGAGGCTGAGGCAGGAGGATTGCTTGAGCTCAGGAGGTCGAGGGTGCAGTGAGCTATGATCATGCCACTGCACTCTAACCTGGGCAACACTACAAACAAACAAACAAACAAACAAGTTTGGATCCTTTTCTTTATTACTTATTTTCTGTGGATCAGTGACATTGGATAGAAAAATTTCTCAACACTCAGTGTAAGTGGGATATTCAACCACAAGGGCTGATGGCTTCATGTTTGTCTGAATCCCAAAAGACTGAGTTTTCTGTTGATCTGATGAAGAACTATTTTCATAACAAGAAGTTTCAGAGAACCTGGGAATTAGAAAAGAACGACTGGCTCTTGTCTTTCTGTTTTTGTTTGTTTGTTTGTTTTTTGAGGCGGAGTTTTGCTCTTGTTGCCCAGGCTGGAGTAAAGTGGCACGATCTTGGCTCACTGCAACCTCTACGTCCCAGGTTCAGGCGATTCTCCTGCCTCAGTGTTCTGAGTAGCTGGGATTATAGGCATACGCCACCACGCCCAGCTAATTTTTTTTTTATGTTTAGTAGAGACGGGGTTTCATCATGTTGGCCAGGCGGGTCTTGAACTCCTGACCCCAGGTGATCCACCTGCCTCGGCCTCCCAAAGTGCAGGGATTACAGGCATGAGCCACCATGCCCAGCCACCTGGCTCTTCTTAATTAACGATTGTTATGCTTGCATTGCCTCTGAAACAATGATACAGAATTTAAGTAGAGACTCCAAGTGGCTGAACAGACTTCAATGCAGCCTGAGCCCTGGTATAGGTCGTGTATCCTCTCCTCAAAATGAGATTTGGGCTCTGGAGGACTGTCTTATTAAAAGCAAATTTTAAGAGCAGAGAAGTGAGTTTGAACCGGATCCGTAGAGAAAAATTCTGTGTTGAAAGCGAAATGAATCTTAGCTCAAGTTTCAACATGTTACTTTTGAACTAGCAATGCAAGTACTGTGTTTTTTAAGGATATGGGAGGAACCCAAAATTCATTGCAGAAAGGAATCATGATTTAAAAAAAAAAAAAAAAGAATAAAAGGGTAGGAGAAAGAGAATAAGAGGAAGACAGAGAAAGAAGGAAACATTTACTCAAGTGGAAGTGTTCTCTTCCTAGCCTCCAAGAGAGCACGCCTTCTGGGTGGGCAGCCTGGGGAAGAGCACTTCAGGAGCAGTTTGCTACAGCAAGCAATGTTGCTGACTGTTCCCTCCTTGGAACTCTTGGCCATTTGGGTTTCTGGACACCCCTATTCTAGTCCTCCTTCTCCTGTGCCCTCCCTGATTATTACCCAGGGCTCACTCTTTAGAGCTTTCTCTTCTCATTCAGAAGCTCTAGATTAACAAGTTTACTTATTTCTGTGGCTTCTCCTACCCCTTAAATGATTGCAACTCCCAAACGTACCTTTTTAAACCATTCTCTCTTCTAAAACCCACAGGCCAAATTGGCCATCAGTAACTGCTGATCATTTCTAAAATCAAAGTTATCTCCATTCCTCCTAAACCTCTTTCCACCATCCATACTCTATCTTCCAGTTCCCAAAGTCAAAGCAGTTCTGAAGTCATTCTTCATTATTTCTTCTAATTCAACTACCAAATCCAATCTATCACCAAGTGCTATTGAATGTACTTCTAGAATCTCTTTCTAATCTGTACCTATCTTCCAATCCTACCGCCACTGTTTTTTGGGATTTTTTGGTTTGTGTTTCTTTGTTTTGTTCTGTTTTTTTGAGATTGGATCTCACTTTGTCACCCAGGCTGGAATGCAGTGGCGATCATAGCTCACTATAACGTCGAACTCCTGGGCTCCAGGGATCCTCTCACCTCAGTCTTCAAAGTAGCTGGGACTACAGGTGTGAGCCACCATGCCCAGCTAATTTTTTTAAAAAACTTTTTTGTACAGATGGACTCCTGCTATGTCTAGGCTGGTCTCAAACTCCTGGGCTCAAACAATCTTCCCACCTTGGACTCCCAAAGTACTAGGATTACAGGCATGAGACACCATGTCTGGCCTACTGCGACTGTTTTATACAAAGCTTTCATCATATCCTCCCTGGATTCCTAACTTTCATTTCTGATCTTTTTTCTGGCCAATCTTTGTATCAAAGTGAACTTTCTAAAACATAAATCTAATATTTTCTCTTTTACTAACTTTAATAACCTCTGATGGGTTCCCTCTGGTTCTCAAAATAAAAATCCAAATCCAAACAACGTTCTTCATTACATTGCTGAAGTGTTCCTTAACATCCTCATCTCTTGCAATTTCCCCCTCTGCACTCACAGACCTTATTTCAAACCCTGCAGTTTGACCACAACAGGTTATGTGCCACTCCCCAAGCACAGCATGTTTCTTCATGATTCTTTGCACGTTCTGTTTTCTCTATATGAAATGTTGTTCCCTGCCTGGTGAGCTCCTTCATACTCTAAGATTAAGCTCCAGCGTCACTCCTCTGTAAAGCTTTCCCTCACTGCCCAACAGATTACTTATATCTACCTGTGGGGTTATTAGTCCTTACCTCTATTGGGGCACCTTTAAAGATACACTGCAAGTACTGGTTTATGTATTTTTCTCCCTGAACAAATGAGACTGACATCGTGAGTTCCTAAAAGATAGGCATTGGCTCTTATTCCTTTTGATGTCCCCAGCTGTTCACCAAATACTCAATAAATGTTAATGATGTCAAGATAATTCAACTTTCCACACAAAGAAAGAACCCCAGGACCCTCCAGAAAGTGCCACCCTTTCCCAGAAAGAACTCTTTAGGCCCATGTAGTCTTGCCCTGTGACTTAGCCCATAGCTAGAATAAAGGCAGAACATATTCCTTCAGCTTAAAAGACAGACCAATGGCAACAGGGCAGAGAGAGAGAAAGACAGAGAAGGAAGGAGGAAGAGAAAGATGACCACTCCTTTGATAATTCAGTGCACCTTCCCCCCTAGAAAAAGGAATCTTGTTCCTCGATCGCAAAATTGGAAAAGAAACAGAACCTTCCCACAATGCTCTGTATTTAGAGGATACTTAAAGAGCACTTGAATTTATTTATTTATTCAAGTGTTCTTTAAGTATACAGGTGAATGCTCCCCAGTTGGTGGGAAATTTGTACTAGAAATAATGAACTCAGCACCTCACTCACCTTAGTTTGTCTTTCACCAGCCCGTCTTTCCCTTTCTGAGAGTCTTTGTCTCCCTCTCTTCATGTCCAACAAGCGGAGAAAAATTAAAGTGGCACCAGGAAATTTTTCTAGCCTCTATATCCAAATAACCTCTTAAAAATAAACTTGATTTACAACTACAACATATGCAACTGAGTATCTTAACTATAAATCTAATGTAACCATTGTTCCTTTGGATGCTTCCTTAATTTAAAGGGTGATAAATACACCCTTTAAGGACTATCAGTTCTAATCATTTCCAAATGACTGATTTCCAGTGTGTTTCTACCATACATTTCCTTTATATATAAAAAAAAAAAAATTTCTAAATTGCTTCCATTAGTGTACAGAAAAATATTTGTTATTTATTTGTAAATGGTGATGGGAGGATTATAAGCATATTGCCAGATAAAATTCTATAATAATTCTCTTAGTATATTATGTTTGAAAATGCAATATTTATATAGTAGAAACTACAATATTAAAAAAGCTTCTATAAGTTTGTCCTTTTATAATGTAAACTATTAAAATATTTTAAATATGAGGAAAACTTTTAATGCCAATTCCGTATCAAAGTTTAGGATTTTGCATTTATACAGAGCAGAGTTCATGAACTCCTGCTAATCATGTTAACAATCTACCAGGTTTCTAAAGGCTCAGCAGGGGTTAGAATTAGAAGGCTCTGCCATCAACATCAATAACAGGAACAGTGACACTCAGAGGAGCTTACCACTGTGCTCTCCTAAGAGGGTTCAGCACATTCAGGCACTGTAACCCATAATTGAAAGAGACCTATAGTTAATGATTCCAAAAGAGATCTAGAGGGACACATTATTTCAGATTTTGTTTTAAATAGTGAGTCTTAAAAATTACATATGTGTGTAGGTATACATATTGTGTGCTAGTATATATACAATATTATGATGGTCATACTTTTTATTTGAAAGAGCCTTACCACTCAAGAGGATTTTGAGTTCAAATTTTTGTTTTGGTAACAAGAAAGATGTGAATGAAATCTCAAATGTTTCTCTGGGAGGCAAGAAAATGGCTTGAATCCCTAATTCAGAATGCAGCCTGTTGGACAAATGATGACTCAAATAATCTCTTGTATCCTGGGCCCAAAGCAGGTGGCAAATCAATTCAGAAACACATAAAAACAAAGTTAATACCTTTGAGTTTACAGATATACATTAGAAGCCAATTTCAAAGTATTTTTAAAAATAAACTTTCCACAATATGAATTTGTTATCTATGGATTTCCACAGGCAGGAAAACGTGCCCTCTTCCACCCCTATTTTTCAAATAATCCTCACCCAATTCCCTTTCTTCACTCCCTTCTCCATAAAAAAGGCAATATTCAAATCTTAAGGCCAAGATGGCTAAGGTTTTTGTTGTTGTTGTTGTTGTTGTTTGAGACAGAATGATGATTAATACTGAGTGTCAATTTGATTGGATTGAAGGATGCAAAGTATTGATCCTGGGTTTGTCTGTGAGGGTGTTGCCAAAGGAGATTAACATTTGAGTCAGTGGGCTGGGAAATGCTTAATTTTAAGCATTAACATTTGAGTCAGTGGGCTGGGAAACGCTTAAATCCTTAATCTGGGTGGGCACCATCTAATCAGCTGCCAGCACAGCCAGAATATAAAGCAGGCAGAAAAACGTGGAAAGGCTAGACTGGCCTAGCCCCTAGCCTACATCTTTCTCCTTTGCGGGATGCTTCCTGCCCTCCAACATCAGACTCCAAGTTCTTCAGCTTTCGGACTCAGGCTGGCTTCCTCGCTCCTCAGTTTGCAACCTATTGTGGAACCTTGTGATCATGTGTTAATACTACTTAATAAACTCCCCTTTATATATATATGTGTGTGTGTGTATATATATATATATACAAACACACACACACACATACACATCCTATTAGTTCTGTCCCTCTAGAGAACCCTGACTAATACAGATTTTGGTACCAGGAGTGTTTCTAGAGGAACAGAATATTAAGGATGGAGTTCTTTTGTTGGTTTTGGGGTTTCTGCAGTTGACTGCTTAATATGATTAGACCCAAAAATGCTAAGGACTGTACTTCTAATAGTATGGAAAACACTGATTGTCTTTGGTGTGAACTGTTTAGAGAGTTATACAAAATAAATGCATTTGACACTCCTGATTTGCCACTCATGAGAGACAAGTTTAGTGACTCTATACGTAATACCTTTGACTATATGTGGAGAACCAATGAACATAATGAAGTTGGTTGGTTGCTCCTAAGATCACTGGACAGTGATGAAAGAAAATTATGAACTCAGAGACTCTAACTCCTGGCTTCAGAAGCAGATACTGAGCCTCAAATACGCTAAGATTGCCCTGAGTGAGAGTTTTATCTCCTGTAGAGAAAGAGCTGAAATTGTGGAAAAACAGACACAGCTCTTATCAAGCAAGTGTCTGACTTCCAAAGAAAGGTGCAGGCATAGCCTCACCAGGTGTCTACTGTTAAAGTGAGGGCATTGATTGGAAAAGAGTGGGACCCTGCAACTTGGCATGGAGACGTGTGGAAGGACCCTGATGAAGCTGGGGACACTGAGCTTGTAAATTCTGATGAACGTTTTTTGCTAGAAGAAACAGCTTCCCCATCCGCAGTAGTGGCAATATCCCCTCCCTGACCCATACTGCCATCATCCTTTCTACCTTTGTCTGAGGAGATAAAACCTGCGGTGCCTGAGGCAACAGTGATGGCCTCCCCTGAGGCAGTTGCCAGGCAAGACAATGTTGATTCTCTTCTGGAGCCACCTCCAACACCCTTGTTTGTTTCTAGACCTATAACTAAAGTCCTAGAGGTGAGGTTCACAGTGCGACCCATGAGGAGGTACACTACACTCGAAAAGAACTGCTTGAGTTTTCTAATTTATATATGCAGAAATCTGGAGAACAGGCATGGGAATGGATATTAAGGGTGTGGGATAATGGTCAAAGGAACATAGAGTTGGATCAGGCTGAATTTATTGATCTGGGCCCACTAAGTAGGGATTCTGCATTTAATGTCGCAGCTTGTGGAGTTAAAAAAGGCTAAAATAGTTTATTTGCTTAGTTACCTGAAATACGGATTAAAAGATGACCCACTGTGAGTGAGTTGGAAATGTGTGATCTCCCTTGGTTTAATATAGAGGAAGGGATCCAAAGGCTTAGGAAGATTGGGCTGGTGGAGTGGATTAGTCACTTTAGATCTACTCATCCCAGCTGGGAGGGTCCAGAAGCTATACCCTTGAACAACGCTTTGTGAAACAGATTTTTGAGGGCAGCAACTACAACTTTGAAGAGCCCTGTAATTGCTCTTCTCTGTATGTCAGATCTAACAGTAGGAACCACAGTCACTCAACTACAAAATTTAAATACAATGGGAATAATTAAATCCCAAGGTGGCAAGGGCCAAGTGGCAGCACTCAACCATCAAAGGCAAGCTACTGTAATAAACAGCAGAGGCAAAGTAGCAATCACAATAGTCTGACTCTTGTAGAGGTCTGGCATTGGCTAATTAATCACGGTGTTCCTAGAAGTGAAATTGATAGGAAGCCTACTGCATTCCTACTTAATTTATATAAGCAGAAAACTTCTAAGTTGAATGGACAAAAGACTAATTTGAATTATAAAAACAGAGAATCACAGCCCCTCAATCAATTTCCAGACTTGGGCCAGTTTACAGACTCAGAACCCCTTGAATGAAAGGGAGGCTGGGTCCTGTTGAGGAAGGATCCCACTACACTACTGACAATTTATGCTGTTAATCTTTCTCTCATCCTTCGCCATGGAGACCTCCAGCCTTTTACCAGAGTACCTGTGCATTCTGGAAAGGAAAATAATCAGGCATTTTGGGGACTACTGGACACTGGCTCTGAGCTGATGTTGATTCCAGGGGACCCAAAATGTCATTGTAGTCCTCCAGTTAAAGTAGGGGCTTATGGGGGTCAGGTAATTAATGGAGTTTTAGCTCAGGTCTGACTTACAGTGGGTCCAGTGGGTCCCTGGACTTATCCTGTGGTCATTTTGCCAGTGCCAGAATGCATAATTGGCACAGACATACTTAGCAGCTGGCAGAACCCCCACACTGGCTCCCTGACTGGTAGAGGGAGGGCTATTATGGTGGGAGACGCCAAATGGAAGCCATTAGGGCTACCTGTACCTAGAAAAATAGTAAATCAAAACAACATCACATCCTGGAGATTAGTGTCACCATAAAGGGCTTGAAAAATGCAGGGGTGATGATTCTCACCACATCCTCATTCAACTCTTCCATTTGGCCTGTGCAGAAGACACATGGATCTTGGAGAATGACGGTGAATTATCACAAGCTTAACCAAGTGGTGACTCCAGTTGCAGCTGCTGTACCAGATGTGGTTTCATTGCTTGAAAATACAAAAAAAAAAAAAAAATTAGCCAGGCTTGGTTGCGGGCGCCTGTAGTCCCAGCTACTTGGGAGGCTGAGGCTGGAGAATGGCGTGAACCCAGGAGGCGGAGCTTGCAGTGAGCCGAGATCGCGCCACTGCACTCCAGTCTGGGTGACAGAGCGAGACTCCGTCTCAAAACAAAAACAAACAAAACAATCAAACTCCTGATCTCAAGTGATCTGCCTACCTCAGCCTCCCAAAGTGCTGGGATTACAGGGGAGATGGCTGTTAATCATCTGGTATCTTCTCATTTTTTCTTTGGGAAGCCCTACTAGTATAAAATATCTGCATTTCCTTTTGCTGCCTGTAGAAGGCAGACAGCGTAGCACATCATATCAACTTGCTTTGAAGCTGAAGGAAACATGATAGTGATTTCTAAGGCAGTGTTTATTTCATGGTAGAGTCGTCAAGACTATCTATATACATAATTTGCATTTTAGTCTTCTGGATCTTTAATTTTGATAAAGGTTGAACATTATATATCCATACGTTTACAATGCCCAAATTTGTTTTCCTTTAAGCTCAGCATCACTGTAGCAGTTACTGCACACTAAATACTTTTGTGAGATTTTAAATAATCAGTTCAATTTGAAATCTTTTCAGAAAAAACTAACTCAATAAGGCTAAAACAGTGATTTCATAATAATCTCAATCTTATTTGCCCCCAACTCTAAGAAGTATAACCATGGCAGTCATGGCAATTTACACTAGGGAGTTACATTGTCTCTTTTCTAAATTACCATATGTACAAATTCTGCCTTTGGTGAAGGTGCTGTTACTTGCAATCCAAAGGTGCTGTTACTTGCAATCCATGGAATAGCTATTCATGTCTGAAGACATTCAAACTGACAAAAAAGAAATAAAAAAGAGAGAGGGATAAATTAATGGGAATATATAGAAAGAATTTACCAGAGTTAGCAATTGTTCTCCATTACTTTCTTTCCATATGCACTTTACCACAGCAAATGGTCACAAACTCAACTAAACCGTTGTCTGACTCAGTTTTTTTTGACAATTCCCTATCTTCTTTAAGAGGAACCAATGTACATGTTTCCCTGGTAATTTTTGAGGGTTTCCCCCTTTTTCAATATTAATATTACAACAGAAAACTTTGCTTTACTATATTATTAAAATTTGTTCAACATTTCAAAATAGCATTTTTTAGTTGTAGTAAAATCTATACATAAAATTTACCTATAACCATTTATAGATATGTAGTTCAGTGGTTTTAAATAAATTCACATTAGTGTGCAACCTTATCACCACCATCAATCTGCAGAACTTTTTCATCTTCCCAAACTTAAATTCCATATCCATTAAACAATAACTCCCCAGGACCCCTTCCTCCAGCCCCTGGTAACCACTCTACTTTCTATCGCTATGAATTTGACTACTCTAGGTATCTTATATAAGTGAAATAATTCAGTATTTGTCCTTTTGTGTAGCTTACTTCACTTAGCATAATATCTTCAAGGTTCATCCATATTGTAATATGCACCAGAATTTCCTTTGTAAGGCTGAGCAATATTCCATTGTATGTATATGCCACATCTTGTTTATCCATTTATCCATGTAGAGACAGTTCAGGTGCTTCCACATTTTAGCTATTACAAATAATGCTGCTATAAACATGAGTGAACAAATATCTATTTGAGTCTCTGCTTTTGCATCTTTTGGGTATATATCCAGAAGTAGAATTGCTGGGCCATATGGTTATTCTATCTGTAATTTTTTGAAGAACCACCATACTGGTTTCCATAGTGGCTGCACCATTTTATGTTCCCATTAGCAATGCACAAGGGTTCCAAGGTATCTCCACAAATTTGCCAACACTTGTTATTTTCTATTTTGTTATTATTATTATTATTATTATTATAGCCATCTTAGTAGGTACGAAGTAGTATCTCTTTGTAGTTTTGATTTGCATTTCCCTAATGATTAAAGATTTTGAGCATAATTTCATATGCTTATTGGTCACTTGTATATTTTCTTTGGAAAAATGTTTATTCAAGTTCTTTGTCCATTTTTTTAATCTGGTGGTCTGGTTGTTCAATTGTTGAACTGTAGGAGCTATTTACATATTCTGGCTATTTAACCCCTTATCAGATACAAGATTTGCAAATATTTTCTTCCATTCCATGGGTTGCCTTTTCACTCTGTTGATAGTATTCTAACTATAGTTTTCAGCTTTAATAATTTCAGAAATATAAATGATACAAGCTCCTTAAATCATCTGAAAGTTTATTTAAATGTTTAGCTTGTTTATTTTTGTAAATTTTGACTAATAAATTGCTAATTTTATTTTTTTCTTTCAGCCTTCTGAAGATGCCAAAACAAAAAGCTAAAATTAAAATTTTATAACTCCAAATTCACAAAATTAGGGAGGAAGTAGAGCAAGATGGTGGAATAAAAGGCTCCACAGATCATCCCCTCCACAAGAACACCAAGTGAACAACTATCTACACAGAAAAAAAAAAAAAAAAAAATCTTCATAAAAGCCAAAAATCAGGTAAGCACTCATAGTACCTGGTTTTAACTTCATATCATTGAAAGAGGCATTGAAGAGATAGAAAAAACAGTCTTGAATCCCTGATGCCACCTCCCCAATCCTGGCAGTGGAGGTGTGGTACACAGAGTGTTTCTGGGCACTAGGGGAGGGAGAACACAGCAATTGTGAGGCACTGAACTCAGTGCTGCCCTGGTAGAGCAGAACGGAAAACCAGACCAAACTGACACTCACCCACAAAGGGAGCATTTAAACCAGCCCTAGCCAGAAGAGAATCACTGATCCCAGTGGTCAGAACTTGAGTTCCCACAAACCTCGCCACTGCCGACCAGTACTCTGTGTCTCCAAGTAAACCTGAAAGGCAGTCTAGGCCATAAAGACTGCAACTTGTAGATGAGTCCTAATGCTGAACTAGGCCCAGAGATAGTAAACTGGAGGGGCATGCAACATAGTGAGACACCAGCTGGGACAGCCAAGGGAGTGCTGGCATCATCCATCCCCTAACCCCAGGCTGCACAGCTCACAGCTCCAAAAGAGACACCCCTCTTTCTTCTGCTTGAGGAGAGGAGAGGGAAGAGTGGGGAGGACTTTGTTTCACATCTTGGATACCAGCTCAGCCACAGTAGGACAGGAGCGCTGGTCAGTCATGAGGTCCCCATTCCAGGCCTAGCTCCCAGATGACATTTCTACATACACCCTGGGCCAGAAGGGAACCCACTTCCTTGAAGGAAAGGACCCGGTCCTGGCAGCATTCATCACCTGCTAACTAAAGAGCCTTTGGGCCCTGAATAACCAACAGTGATACTCAGGTACTTCATCAAGGGTCTTGGATGAGCCTCTGAGACTTGCTGGCTTCAGGTAACAGCATGAACATGAAGGGTAGAGCACCAAAGAAGTTCCTGGGGTCCCTGATTCCAGGACTTGATTCTTGGATGTCCTTTCTGGATCTGCCCTGGACCAGCAGGGAGTCCACTGCCCTGAAGGGTGAGTCCCACACCAGGCAGCATTCACCACAAGCTGACTTAAGAGCCTTTGGTCCTTAAGGGAACATCAGCAGTAGTCTGACAGTATTCCTGGTAGCCTGTGGTGGTAGTGGCTATGGGGTGAGGCTCCTCCTTTGGAAAGGGGAAGGAAGAGTGGGAAGGACTGCATCTTGTGGTTTGAGTGCCAGCTCAGCCACAGTACAATAAAACACCAGATAGACTTCTAAGGTTTTTTACTCTGGTCCCAAACTCCCAGATGGCATCACTGGACCCACAGGAACTTGGGGGACCTTGCTGCCCTGAAGGAAAGGAGACAGGACTGGCTAGCTTTGCCACTGGCTGATTGTAGAGCCCCAGTGCCTTGAGCAAATATAGGCAGTTTCCAGAAAGTAGTTACAGTGGTGGGCCTTGGGCAAGACCCAGTGCTGTGCTGGCTTCAAGCCTCACCCAGCCCAGTCATAATGGTGCTTGTGGCCACAGAGGTGCTTGTGTCCCTCCACCCATAGCTTTAGGAGGCTCAGAACAGAGAGAGAGAGAGAGAGAGAGAGAGAGATAGAGAGAGAGAGAGAGAGACTGACTCTGTATGTTTGGGAGAAAGTAAGAGAAGAGATCAAGAGTTTCTGCCTGGTAATCTAGAGAATTCTCTTGATCTTGTTCAAGACCATCAAGGCGGTACCTCTACAAGTCTGCAAGAACCACAGTGTTACTGGGCTTGGGGTGCCCCCTAAAGCAGATACAGCTTAGACCACAACACTCAAGTCCTTTAAAATATCTGGAAAGTCTTCCCAAGAAGGATGGGTACAAGTAACCCCAGACAGTGAAGACTACAATAAATACTTAACTCTTCAATGCCCAGACACCAAAGAACATCTACTCGCATCAATACCATCCAGGAAAACATGACCTCACCAAATGAACCAAATAAGGCACCAGAGACCAATCCTAGAGAAACAGATATGAGACCTTCCAGACAGAGAATTCAAAATAGCTGTGTTGAGGAAACTCAAAGAAATTCAAGTTAACACAGAGAAGACATTCAAAATTCTATCAGATAAATTTAATAAAGAGATTGAAATAACAAAAAAGAACCAAGCAGAAATTCTGGAGCTGAAAAATGCAATTGGCATACTGAAGAATGCACTAGAGTCCTTTAATAGCAGAACTGATCAAGCAGAAGAAAGAATTAGTGAGCTTGAAGACGGCCTATTTGAAAATACACAGAGGAGACAAAAGAAAAAAAGAATAAAAAACAATGAAGCATATCTACAGGACCTAGAAAATAGCTTCAATAGGGCAAATCTATGAGTTATTGGCTTTAAAGAGGAGGTAGAGAAACAGATATGGGTAGAAAGTTTATTCAAGGAGATAATAACAGAGAATTTCCCAAACTCACAGAAATATATCAATATCTACATATAAGAAACTTATACAACACCAAGCAGATTTAACCCAAAGAAGACTACCTCAAGGCATTTAATAGTCAAACTCCCAAAAGTCAAGGATAAAGAAAGAATTGTAAAAGAAGTAAGAGAAAAGAAACAAATAGGCCGGGCACGGTGGCTCAAGCCTGTAATCCCAGCACTTTGCGAGGCCGAGACGGGCAGATCATGAGGTCAGGAGATGGAGACCATCCTGGCTAACACGGTGAAACCCTGTCTCTACTAAAAAAGTACAAAAAACTAGCCGGGCGAGGCTGAGATCCGGCCACTGCGCTCCAGCCTGGGCAACAGAGTGAGACTCCATCTCAAAAAAAAAAAAAAGAAACAAATAGAATAAAATGGAGTTCTAATATGTCTAGCGTCAGACTTTTCCGTGGAAACCACACAACCCAGGACAGAGTGACATGATATATTTAAAGTGCTGAAGAAAAAAAAAAAAACTTTTACCCTAGAATAGTATATTTGGTTAAAATATTGTTCAAACACAAAGGAGAAATTAGACTTTCCCAGACAAACAAAAGCTGAGGAATTTCATCAACACCAGACCTGTCCTACAAGAAATGTTACAGGGAGTACTTAACTCAGAAAGAAAAGGACATTAATGAACAATAAGCAATTACCAAAAGGTACAAAACTCAGTGGTAATAGTAAGTACACAAAAAAACACAGAATATTATAACACTGTAACTGTTATACTCTTGTGCTAAGTAGAGAGACTAAACAATGAACCAATCAAAAATAGTAACTACAACAACTTTTCAAGACATAGTGCAATTATATATATATATATATATATATATATATATATATATATATATAGAAACAACTGGCTCAGCACAGTGGCTCATGCCTGTAATCCCAGTACTTTGGGAGGGAGGTCAAGGAGGGTGGATCACTAGAGGCCAGGAGTTCAAGGCCAGCCTGGGCAACATGGCAAAACCCTGTCTCTCCAAATAATTTTTAAAAATAAGCTGAGTGTGGTGGTGTGCAGCTGTGTGGTCTCAGCTAATGGGGAGGATGAGATGGCAGGATTGTTTGAGCCTTGGAGGCAGAGGTTGCAGTAAGTCAAGATCATGCCATTGCACTCTAGCCTGGGCAACAGAGCAAGACCCTGTCTCAAAAAAATAAATAAATAGAAACAACAAAAAGTCAAAAAGTGGGGAGATGAAGTTAAGCCAAAGAGTTTTTATTAATTTCCTTTTTTTTTTTGAAATGGAGTCTCACTGTGTCATTCAGGCTGGAGTGCAGGGGCATGATCTCGCCTCACTGCAACCTCCGCCTCCTGGGTTCAAGAGATTCGCCTGCCTCAGCCTCCCGAGTAGCTGGGATTACAGCTGTGCACCACCATGCCTGGCTAATTTTTGTATTTTTAGTAGAACTGGGGCTTCGCCATGTTGGCCAGGCTGGTCTTGAACTCCTTATCTCAAATGATCCACCCACCTCAGCCTCCTAAAGTGCTGGGATTACAGGCGTGAGCTACCACACTCAGCCTATTAATTTTCTTTTGCTTGTCTGGTTATTTATGCAAACACTGTTAAATTTTTATCAAGCTAAAATAAATGGGTTATAAGATAGTACTTGTAAACCTCATTTTAACCTCAAACCAAAAAACATACAATGGATACACAAAATATAAAAAGTAAGAGCCCAAATCATATCACCAGAGAAAATCACCTTCATTAAAAAAGGAAGGAAAGAAAGAAGGAAGAGAAGACCCCAAAACAACCAAACTACAAATAGCAAAATGATAGCAGTAAGTCCTTACCTATTATAATAACATTGAAAGTACATGGACTAAACTGTCTTACGAAAACATGTAGACTGGCTAGATGAAAAAACAAGACCCATCGATCTGTTGCCTACAAAAAAACAAAACAAACAAAAAAAACACTTCACCTGTAAAAACACACATAGACTGAAAATAAAGGGATGGAAAAAGATATTCCATGATAATGGAAACTAAAAAAGAACAAGAGTTGCTACACTTATATCAGACAAAATAGATTTCAAGACCAAAACTCTAAGAAGAGACAAAGAAGGGCACTATACAACGAGAAAAGAGTCAACTCAGCAAAATAATATAACAATTTAAAATATATATGCACCCAACAGTGGAGCACCCAAATATATAAAGAAAATATTATTAGTGGTAAAGAGAGAGATACATCCCAACACAATAATAGCTAGAGACTTCAATGCCCCACTTTCAGTATTGAATAGATCTTCCAGACAAAAAATCAACAGACACCATCAGTCTTACTCTGCACTAGAGACCAAGTGAATCTAATAGATATTTATGGAACATTTCATCCAACAGCTGTAGAATACACATTCATTTCCTCAGCACATGGATCATTCTCAAGAATAGAGTATATGTTAGGTCACAAAACAAGTCTGAAAACATTCAAAAATTGAAATAATATCAAGCATCTTCTCTGACCACAGTGGAATATAACTAGAAATTAATAACAAGAGGAATTTTGGAAACTATACAAATACATGGAAATTAAACAATATGCTCCTGAATGACCAGTGGGTCAATTAAGAAATTTAAAAAATTGGAAAATTTCTTCAAACAAATGATAATGGAAAAACAAAATACTAAAACCTCTGGGATACAGCAAAAGCAGTACTGAGAGGGAAGTATATAGCTGTAAGTGCCCACATCAAAAAAGGGCAAAAACCTCAAATAAACAATCTAGTAATGCATCTTAAGAAACAGAAAAGCAAGAGCAAACCAAATCCAAAATTAGTAGAAGAAAAGAAATACTAAGGACTAGAACAGAAATAAATGAAATTGAGATGAAGAAAAAAAAATACAAAAGATCAATAAAACAAAAAGTTGGTTTTTTAAAAAGTTAAACAAAACTGACAAACCTCTAGCCAGACTAAAAGACAGAAGATTCAAATAAATAAAATCAGAAATGAAAAAGGAGACATTTACAACTGATACTGCAGAAATTCAAAGTATCATCAGTGGTTACTATAAGCAACTAGATGACAATAAATTGGAAAATCTAGAAGAAATGGACAAATGTCTATATACATAAAACCAACCAAGACTGAATCAGAAAGAAATCCAAAACCTAAACAGACCAAGAACAAGTAATGAGAAAGAAGTCATAATAAAAAGTCTTCCAGTAAAGAAAAGCCCAGGACCCAATGGCTTCACTGCTGAATTCTACCACACATTTAAAGAAGAATTAATACCAATCCTTCTCAAATTATTCCAAAAAATAGAAGAGAAAATAATACTTCCAAACACATTCTAGAAGGCCAGTATTACCTTGATACCAAAACCAGACAAAGACACATCAAAAAAAGAAAAACTACTGATGAATATTGATGCAAAAAATCCTCAAGAAAATACTAGCAAACAGAATTCAACAATATATTAGAAAGGTCATTGATCATGGCTAAGTGGAATTTATCCCTGGATGCAAGAATGGTTCAACACATGCAAATCAATCAATGTGATACATCATATCAACAGAATGAAGGATAAAAACCACATGATTATTTCAATTAATCCTGAAAAAGCATTTGATAAAGTTCAACATCCCTTTATGATAAAATCCCTCAAAAACCTGGGGATAGAAGGAACATATCTCAACATAATAAAAGCTATATATGACAGACCCACAGTATCATACTGAATAGGGAAAAACTGAAAGCCTTTCCTCTAAGATCTGGAATATGGCAAGGATGCCCACTGTCACCACTGTTATTTAACATAGCACTGGAAATCCTAACTAGAGCAATCAGACAAGAGAAAGATATAAAGGACATCCAAATTAGAAAGGAAGAAGTCAAATTATCCTTGTTTGCAGATGATATAATCTTATATTTGGAAAAACCTACTAAAGACTCCACAAGAAAACTATTAGAACTGAGAAATTCAGTAAATTTGCAGGATACAAAATCAACATACAAAAATCAGTAGCATTTCTATATGCCATAGGTGAACAATGTGAAAAAGAAATTTAAAAAGTAATCCCACTTATACACATAAAATTACCCAGAAATTAACTTAGCCAAAGAAGTGAAAGATCTCTATAATGAAAACTACAAAATACTGAAAGAAATTGAAGGGGACACCAAAAAATGGAAAAATATTCCATGTTCATGGATTGGAAGAATCAATATTGTTACAACGTCCATACCACCCAAAGCAATCTACAGATTCAATGCAATCCCTATCAAAATACTAATGATATCCCTCCCCAGAATAAAAAAATATATAAAATTTATATGGAACCACAAAAGCCCCAGAATAGCCAAAGCTATCCTAAGCAAAAGGAACAAAACTGGAGGAATTACATTATCTGACTTTGAATTACCCTACAGAGCTATAGTAACCAAAACAGCATGGTACTGGCACAAAAAAAGACAATAGCCCAATGTAACAGAATAGAGAACCCAGAAACAAATTCACACGCCTAGAGTGAAGTCATGTTTGACAAAAGTACCAAGAACATACACTGAGGAAAAGACAGTCTCTTCAATAGATGGCACTGGGAAAACTGGATATCCATATGCAGAAGAATGAAACTAGACCCCTATCTCTCACCATATAAAAAAATCAAATAAATCTGGCCAGGCAAGGTGGCTCACACCTGTAATCCCAGCATTTTGGGAGGCTGAGGCAGATGGGTCACTGGAGGTCAAGAGTTCAAGACCAGTCTCACCAACATGGTGAAACTCTGTCTCTACTAAAAATACAAAAAAATTAGCTAGGCATGGTGGTGGGCACCTGTAGTCCCAGCTACTTGGGAGGTTGAGGCAGGAGAATTGCTTGAACCTCGCAGAAGGAGGTTGTGGTAAGCCAAGATTATGCCACTGCACTCCAGCCTGGGTGACAGAGTGATTATCCATCTCAAAAAAAAAAAAAGACTTAAATCTAAGACCTGAAACTATGAAACTGCTTCAAGTCAAAATTGGGGAAAATCTCTAGGACATTGGTCTGGGCAAAAATTTCTTAAGTCCCACAAGTACAGGCAACCAAAACAAACATGGACAAAAGAGATAACATCAAGTTAAAAAGTTTCTGCACAGCAAAGAATACAATCAACAAAATGAAGAGACAACCCACAGAATGGGAGAAAATATTTGCAAAATACTCCTCTATAGGGGATTAATAGCCAGAATATATAAGGAGCTCATACAACTCTATAGGAAAAAATCTAATAATCCAATCAAAAAATGGGCAAAACATTTGAACGGACATATCTCAAAAGAAGACATATAAATGACAAAGAAGCATATGAAATGGTGCTCAACATTACTGATCATCAGAGAAATGCAAATCAAAACTACGATGAGATACCATCTCACCCCTGTTAAAATGGCTTATATACAAAAGACAGGCAATAACAAATGCTTGTGAGGATGTGGATAAAAGGGAACCCTTGTATTCTGTTGGTGGGAATGTAAATTAGTACAATCACTAGGGAGAATTCGGAGGTTCCTCAAAAAACTGATCATTGAGCTACCATAGGATCCAGCAATTCTATTGCTGGGTATATCCCCCAAAGAAAGGAAATCATTATATCAAAGAGATATCTGCACCCCTATGTTTGCTGCAGCACTGTTTACAATAGCTAACATTTGGAAGCAACTTAAGTGTCCATCAGCAGATGAATGGATAAAGAAAATGTGGTACTTGGCTGGGCGCAGTGGCTCATGCCTGTAATCCCAGCACTTTGGGAGGCCGAGGCAGGTGGATCACGAGGTCAGGAGTTCGAGACCAGCCTGGTCAACATGGTGAAATCCCGTCTCTACTAAAAATACAAAAATTAGTAGCCGGGTGTGGTGGTGCATGCTTGTAATCCCAGCTACTCGGGAGGCTGAGACAGGAGAATCGCTTGAACCCATGAGGCAGAGGTTGTGGTGAGCCAAGATTGCACCATTGCACTACAGCCTGGGCAACAAATGCAAAACTCCATCTCAAAAAAAAAAAAAAAAAAAAAAAAAAGAAAATGTGGTACTTACACAAAATGAAGTACTATTCAGTCATAAAAAAGAATGATATCCAGTCATTTGCAACATGGATGGAACTGGAGATCATTAAGTTAAGGAAAACAAGCCAGGCACAGAAAGACAAACATCATATGTTCTCACTTATTTGTGGGATCTAAACATCAAAACAATTGAACTCATGGACACAGAGAGTAGAAAAATGGTTGCCAGAGGCTGGGAAAGATAGTGGGGGAATGGGGGGAGATGAAGATGGTTAATGAGTGCAAAACAAATGGAACGAATGAATAAGACCTACTATTTGATAGCACAACAGGGTGACTATAATCAATAATAACTTAAATATTCATTTTAAAATAACTTATGAAGTGTATTGGATTGTTTGTGACTCAAAGAACAAATGCTTGAAGGTATGTATTTTTNAAAAAAAAAAAAAAAAAAAAAAAAAAAGAAAATGTGGTACTTACACAAAATGAAGTACTATTCAGTCATAAAAAAGAATGATATCCAGTCATTTGCAACATGGATGGAACTGGAGATCATTAAGTTAAGGAAAACAAGCCAGGCACAGAAAGACAAACATCATATGTTCTCACTTATTTGTGGGATCTAAACATCAAAACAATTGAACTCATGGACACAGAGAGTAGAAAATGGTTGCCAGAGGCTGGGAAAGATAGTGGGGAATGGGGGGAGATGAAGATGGTTAATGAGTGCAAAACAAATGGAACGAATGAATAAGACCTACTATTTGATAGCACAACAGGGTGACTATAATCAATAATAACTTAAATATTCATTTTAAAATAACTTATGAAGTGTATTGGATTGTTTGTGACTCAAAGAACAAATGCTTGAAGGTATGTATTTTTTAAAAAAGAATCTCATCCACTGGGGAAAAAAATTCACAAAATTAAAGAAGCATGAAATACATTGAAATATTTAAAGGGTGTTTTATAAGTTTGTAGCATTTATGCTTCTGAAATTATTAAAACTTAAAACTATACTAAGACTTTTGGAGCACTGTGTTTTAACTGTACAATCCTGGTCATGGATGTATGGGTACACTACAAAACTACACAATTTTTTTTTTTTTTTTTTTGAGATAAGACCCTTGCTCAGTTGCCCAGGCTGGAGTACAGTGGCGCAGTCTCAGCCCACCGCAACCTCTGCCTCCAGGGTTCAAGCGATTCTTGTGCCTCAGCCTCCCAAGTAGCTGGGATTAGAGGTATGAGCCACCAGGCCTGGCTAGTTTTTTGTATTTTTAGTAGAGATGGGTTTTCGCTATTTATATGGTTTGGCTGGGTCTGCACCCAAATCTCATCTTGAATTGTAGGTACCATAATTCTCTTGTGTTGTGGGATGGACCAAGTAGAAGATAATTGAATCATGGGGGTGGTTTCCCCCATACTGTCCTCATGGTAGTAAAAAGTCTCACCAGAGCTGATGGTTTTATAAGAGGAAAACCCTTTCGCTTGGCTCTCATTCTCTTCTCTTGTCTGCCGCCATGTGAGACATGCCTTTCACCTCCTGCCATGATTGTGAGGCCTCCCCAGTCACATGGAACTGTGAGTCCATTAAACCTCTTTCTTTTGTAAATTGCCCAGTCCCAGGTATGTCTTTATCAGCAGCGTTAAAACGGACTAATACAGCTATGTTGGCCAGGCTGGTTTCAAACTCTTGGCCTCAAGTGATCTGCCTGCCTCAGTCTCCAAAAGTGCTGAGATTACAAATGTGAACCACCGTGCCCAGTCTACACAATTCTTTTGACTCTTTTGGACATTTGAAATTTTTCACAATAAAATATTCAAAAAAATTCGGGTCAAGAGATATAATTTAATTATAAGAAATTAATAAAGATACATGAAAAAGGCTAAGCATAGAAGCAAAGTGATTATCAGTATCAATATGTTGGACTCTGGAATGCACCTGTGATCCCCGGTCACACTGCGCTAATCCTCATAAATTGTCCTTTAGCAAGACACAGAGGACTTCACGGAAGTAGAGAAAGCCCTCTACTTTATACCCAAGACAAATTCTTGCTACAGTTTAGTCCTCCTTTCAGGAACTTTTTTCCAAGATCTATATTTATGACCAAGAAGTGTGTCTTATATCCAGGAAGCTTTTTTCTCTTTATTTCTTTTTGCCTTAAAGAATGACTGTGACACTTCCTAAGAAGCTTGGGCATGTTAGATAGCTTTTTGTGAACTCATTCAGCTGTTCGTCACGTATTCAGTAAATAATTCCTATGTGCCAGGCACAGTACACAGTGGTGGAGATATGATCATAAAAAACACAATCCTTAACCAACTGACTTTATAGTCTAGCTGAGGAGAGAGAGGAGGGCAGAAAAATAGAGTCTTATGATAAAGTGTAAAGTGCTATATAGCATGTTCAGCATTGTAGCACCATCTTATTACAGCATATTATGGAACCACAAAAGAATAGAATGCCATCCAACCTTACAAATACAATTATGGCCTCCCTGAATAAGTGAGAGGTGTTAGCGGTGGGGTGAAGGTATAGAAATTAACCAGGTAAAGAGGGGATTGATGAATGTTTCAGTTAGAGGGAATCCCATGGGTAAAGTCTCAGAGGTGCCTGGTAATATGGTACATCTGAGAAAGAACAAGGAACTACTGGTGAAAGCAAGTAGATGTCTGGAATAGGATGCTGATGCCCTGGTAAGAAAAGAAATTTAAGACATTCACAAAAGTAATCCATTCCCAGCTGAAAGTGGAAAAAAAGCCAACATATTTATCTGATTATTTCAGATAAATACAGCTTAAAATAAAGGTGTTTTAAATTTTATTTGGCTTCACTTTATGAGCCCTTTGAAACAAAATTTTAAAGTTTGAATTATCTAAATTCAGTATAATTGCTTTAATTTGCTATTGCATTCCACAATTGGAAAAATAGGGTGAATGATTAAAACCACGAAATATACACGTGGATGACATGAATACACAATGAGTGAGGTACACAAGGAAATTTTTTACCAGTGATCCTCAAACCTCAGTGAGCAAAAGTGGACTACTTTAAAAGCCATTTCCTATCTTTCATCCTTGAGACTCTGACTTAAGAGATCTGTGGTGGAGTTCAGGAATCTGAATTTTCAACAAGACCACAAGTGATTCTTTTAACTATTTGCAATAGAAATTTTAAACCTAAACTAAATTAGAGAGAATACTATAACATTACCCACATACTCCTTATTCACCTTCCATAAATAAACATATGGCCAGTCTTGTTTCATCTACATTGCCACTCGCTTACCCTTCATCCTAATTTATTTTTAAAATAATCCCAAATATCTTGACATTTTATCCACTAACACTTCAGTTTGTATCTATAAAAGAATGAATATTTTAGCATTATCACAATACAATAATCACACCTAAAGACCCAAAGTGATCCTAATGTAACTGGTCTAGTCTCGGAAAAACTGGACTTGAGAAAGAGGGTAACAAGTCAGTGTCTAAGTGGACTACTTGGGAAGACATAACTTAATTTAGTTCATCATAGATTCAAACTCTTTGTTCAAGAACAAGCAAGCTATTCAGTTATGTTTCTGAAACTGTTACCTTAAATATTCAAAAAATGTATTTATAGAGAGCATAAAATTAACACACTGAATTGAATTTTTTAAAAAAACTTTTTCAGGGTTAAAAAAACTTCTTTAAAAAAAAAACTTTAAAAAAACTTTTTTAAGGAAAAAGAAGTTGCCTTTGTTAAATACATTTTTACACCTTATCAAACCTCAAAGAGGAAAGAATAAATTACTCAATTTGCTTTTCCTGCAGAGTTACTCGGATTTCACAGAG
>NW_016817388.1:56039-61108 GCF_001698545.2 Rhinopithecus bieti | reverse complement strand
ACTCAATTTGCTTTTCCTGCAGAGTTACTCGGATTTCACAGAGTTTAAAATGTTTTCTCAATGAACCTCAGAAAAGTTTCTCAAAGTAATGAAGAACACAAAATGTGCCCTGATAACTTCCTCACAATTTAACTCCAAATGCTAAAGAATCTTGCTACTTATAGTTATAGCCACAGAATGCACCATTTGAAAGTCAAGGTTAGAGAAATCTGATTCCTTCAGTCATACTTCAGTTCCTTTTTTTATCTGCTTTATCATCCCCACACAGAACCAATATTTATAAAGTTCAAGTCAGTATTTCCTTGACATTTTTATCTCCTTTCATCTGTTGCTTTAAAAACAAAAGGAAACAAAACTTAATACAGAAAATAAAAGAAAGGATAAGCAGCTGCAATGCTGAGCACAAGAACCAGCGCAGGAACCAGAGTGCGAGGAGTAGCTAGGTGGGCACCATGGCTGGGATCACCACTATGGAGGAAGTGAATTGCAAGCTCCAGGTTCTGCAGCAGCAAGCAGATGATGCAGAGGAGAGAGCTGAGCACCTCCAGTAAGAAGTTGGGGGAGAAAGGTGGGCCCGGGAACAGGCTGAGGTTGAGGTGGCCTCCTTGAACCTTAGGATCCAGCACGTTGAAGAGGAGCTGGACCATGCTCAGGAGTGCCTGACCACTGCCTTGCAAAAGCTGGAAGAAGCAGAAAAAGTTGCTGATGACAGTGAAAGAGGTATGAAGGTTATTGAAAACCAGGCCTTAAAAGATGAAGAAAAGGGCCAGGTGCAGTGGCTCACACCTGTAATCCCAGCACTTTGGGAGGCCAAGCCGGGAGAATCACGAAGTCAAGAGATCGAGACCATCCTGGCCAACAAGGTGAATCCCCGTCTCTACTAAAAATACAAAAAATTAGCTGGGTGTGGTGTCACACGCCTGTAGTCCCAGCTACTTGGGAGGCTGAGGCAGGAAAATCACTTGAACCTGGGAGGCAGAGGTTTCAGTGAGCTGAGATCACGCCACTGCACTCCAGCCTGGCGACACAGCGAGACTCCATCTCAAACAAACAAAAAAAAGATGAAACTCTAGGAAATACAACTCAAAGAAGCTAAGCATACTGCAGAAGAGGCAGATAGGAAGTATGAAGAGGTGGCTTGTAAGTTGGTGATCATTGAAGGAGACTTAGAATGCACAGACGAATGAGCTGAGCTGGTAGAGTACCACTGACAAGAGCCAGATGAGCAGATCAGACTGATGGACCAGAACCTGAAGTATCTAAGTGATGCTGAAGAAAAGGACTCTCAAAAAGAAGACATATATGAGGAATAGATCAAGATTCTCACTGATGAACTCAAGGGGGCAGAGACCCCTGCTGAGTTTACTGAGAGACTGGTAGCCAAGCTGGAAAATGTAACTGATGACTTTGGAAGATAAACTGAAATGCAACAAAGAGGAGAACCTCTGTGCACAAAGGATGCTGTACCAGACTCTGCTTGACCTGAATGAGATGTAGAACACCCCAGTCCTGCCCTGCTGCTGCTCCTCCCTTTGTTCCTGACTCGGCCTGAGGCCGGCCTGCCTGGAGCTGATCTTTAACTGAGGGCTGATCTTTAACTTGGGGGCTGCTTTCTACTTTCGCAGCCCCCTCCTCCCCTGTTTCTTTTTTGCCAAACTGTCTCTGCGTCTTCCTGGAGATTCCAGCTGGGCTAAAGGCTGAGCACCTTTGGAAACAACATTTAAGGGAATGTGAGCACAATGCATAGTGTCTTTAAAAGCATGTTGTGATGTACACATTTTGTAATTACCTTTTTTGTTGTTTTGTAGCAACCATTTGCAAAACATTCCAAATAATTCCACAGCTCTGAAGCAGCAATCTAACCCCTTTCTCACTTGCAGAAGGTGACTTTTCAGCTTAATGCATATTGCCCTCTCCGTAGAGGAGAGGAAAAAGTATAGGCCTGCCTTACTGAGAGCCAAACAGAGCCCAGGAAAAGACTCCACTATGAGAAACCTCGTTGCTCTGTACAAAGTACCAGTCAAACCAGAAAGATGATTCCAGGAGGAGTTAGCCAAACAACAACAAAAAAGATATCTTAAAGCTGAAAACCTGGCTGGGCACCGTGGCTCATGCCTGTAATCCCACCAGTCTGGGAGGCCGAGGCAGGTGGATCACGAGGTCAGGAGTTTGAGACCAGCCTGACCAACATGGTGAAACCCCGTCTCTACTAAAAATACAAAAATTAGCCAGGCGCGGTGGCACGCACCTATAATCCCAGCTACTCAGGAGGCTGAGGCAGGAGAATCACTTGAACCCGGGAGGCAGAGGTTGTAGTGAGCCCAGATCATGCTACTGCACTCCAGCCTGGGCGACAGAGCAAGACTCTGTCTCAAAAAAAGAGAAAGATATCTTTGGACAACGTTATTTCAATTTTTTTTCATTAGAAGTGACCAAATTTATAGAATGGATCATGTGCCCTTTAGGTTGAGGTGACCACTTAATTGCTTTCCTACCTCCTTGAAAGAAAGAAAGGAAGATTATGTTTTTGCCACTGATTCAGCCATGTGAAACTCACCTCATTAGTCTTTTCTGGATTTGAAGCTGCTGTCTCTAAAAGTGTCATCTCATTGTGCTTTGTATCAGTCAGTGCTGGAGAAATCTTGAATACCTTATATACAAAACTTTTTTTAAATTTTGTATTATTTTGAAACTTTGCTTCCTTGGGTTTGTGGCACCCTAGCCACCCCCTTCTGGCTGTGACAGCCTCTACAGTCTGTGGGCTGGCAGTTTGCTGATCTTTTAAAGCTTCTTTCCCTACCCAGTCCCCATTTTCTGGTAAGGTTTCTATGAGATCTGTTAGGTGTACATTCTGCAGCTTATTGGCCTAAAATGCACTCTCCTTTGATGTGGCCTCTTTGGGGCCGATTGGGAGAAAGAGAAATCAATAGTGCAACTGTTTTGATACTGAATATTGATAAGTGTCTTTCTGAAATAAAAAACCAGTCCCTCCAAAACAACCCTTGAGTTTATAGCTGAATATCAGAAGCAATATTAAGTTTTCTTTCTTAACCAGGCAGATCAGAAAATCCTTTGCAACGTTAACATTTTGAAATATCAGGCTGAGCATGGAGGCTCTCGCCTGTAATCTCAGCACTTTGGGAGGCCAAGATGAGAGGATCGCTTTAGCACCGGAGCTAAACACCAGCCTGGGCAACATAGGGAGACTCCATTTCTATAAAAAATTCAAAATTAGCTAAGTGTGTTGGCATGCAGCTATGGTCCTAGCTACTTAGCAGGCTGAGATGGGAGGATCGCTTGAGCCAAGGAAATTAAGGCTACAGTGAGCCATGATGATGCCACTGCACTCCAGCCTTGGCAACAGAGTGTGACTCTTCTCATCTCAAAAAAACAAAACAAAACAAAAAAATCTTACATTTCACTGTCAATCCCTAAAATCACATTTGTGTAACACTGTTATAAATTATATATTTGCGTTTTTCAGCTATATTCCATTTTTTAAAGTACAGTGATGATCTATGATAGCTTACAAGTTATTTCTTATTTATCAACAGTATAAAACCATGAATCCATATCAAAACTATGACATAAAATCCCACATATGTGATTATTAACCTCAGAAAGCCTAAGATTAAACTGTTCCTTGACACTGTCATCAAAAGAAGCATTTAATAAAGTACTAAATATCATAGGTTTAAGGTATTTCATTTCTTTTTTAAACACTTTACCCTTTGCTGAAGTTTTTTATTTGACATGTGTCCAAGGTACAAAGACAAATCTACTCTTTTGCTCTTTGATAAGGTGTCAGAGCTTACTTAAAGGTTTAGGAATAGAGCTGTTGAACTAATTTTTTTCTACTGCAAGTTATATATGAGAATTGGTAGCAGTGTGTTGAAAGACGTTTACCTGTGGATAATAGCGCTTATCTCACTTCTATCTATCATGCCATCAATTTCTTTATTACAAGAGTTTACCTTTGGGCAGTTCATATACCAGCTGTCAATCTGTCCTCACCCCGAGACTTTGCAGTAAACCAAGCTCAGGTGTGTTGAGGTTTCACCATGCTAGTTGTTTTCCTTCTTTCTCCAACTAGAACAGGTGTAGTCAAAATGCAAGCCTCTGGCACTCCAGATGTGCCCTATCACAAGGCAGAGCCGGAAATTTTTCATTCCTGCCTCCTAGATCACAACTTCATATCTGGAGATTTTCTAGATGTTGCTTCTTGTCTTAGTTTTACCTTTCCTGCCCCTTTACTGAAGCATTTTAAGTGGTATCTTTAAAAAGACTAAAAAACTCCAATGTCCATCAATAAATGACTGGTCCAATACAGTATACTCCACAAAATGAATTACTATATCTCGTAAAAAACAAGAAAGGAAAAAATGAAAATGCTCTCTAAGTAGTAATATGGAAAGATTTCCAAGATATAGTAAGTTAAAAAAGTAAGATGCAGAATAGTATTACCTTTTGTGTTTAAAAAAATCATAATTGCTTCTATATTCATAAAGAAACTCACCAGGTGCGGTGGCTCACGCCTGTAATCCCAGCACTTTGGGAGGCCAAGGTGGGTGGATCACGAGGTCAGCAGATTGAGACATCCTGACTAACACGGTGAAACCCCTTATCTACTAAAAATACAAAAAATTAGCCAGTCGTGGTGGCGGACGCCTATAGTCCCAGCTACTCTAGAGGTTGACACGGGAGAATCACTTGCACCTGAGAGGCGAAGCTTGCAGTGAGCCAAGATCACACCACTGCATTCCAGTCTGAGCGACAGAGCGAGACTCAGTCCAGAAAAAAAAAAAAAAAGAAACTCTGAAAAGAGAGAATACAAACTAAGAACACTGATTATTGGGGTTGGGGTGTTTAGGAAATAAGCATGATGAAAGGAGTGGAAAGGAGAATTTTCATAATATGCCTTCTTATTCTTTTATTTTGAACTATATTGCCTATTCAAAACATTCAATTTAAAAGAAAGAAATAATAGCTTTAATCAGTTCAAGGAGGCTAAAAGAAAGAAGAACTACACTAAGTAAGAAAGTCTCATTCTTTTTTTTTTTTTTTTTTTT
>NW_016817388.1:40655-55846 GCF_001698545.2 Rhinopithecus bieti | reverse complement strand
TTTTTTAGTAGAGATGGGGTTTCACCGTATTAGCCAGGATGGTCTCAATCTCCTGACCTCGTGATCCGCCCGTCTCGGCCTCCCAAAGTGCTGGGATTACAGGCTTGAGCCACCGCGCCCGGCCGAAAGTCTCATTCTTACTCAGGCAATTGGCACTATAGTTTGGGGGAAAGAATAAATTACCAGGAAACTGAAAAATAAAATTTAGAAAATCACCAGTAAAAGCAGATAGGACTGGTTCTGGTTGAAGGACAGGCTAAAAGACAAAAATATTATCTACCAATCCTATGGCTTTGCTGATTCATCTATGTTTTAACAGTGAGCAAAAAGTATTTTGAAGACAAATAAAGTTACAGCAGAATCAAATGCTCTCTCCTTAAGCATTTTCTTCCGTTTTCTAAAAGATATCCCATGTGCTGCTTCTCTCACATCCCAGATTACAAAGGCAGCACAGTGAAGAAGGAAGCACTGGAGCCCTGGAGCAATGCTGACTAGCCTCAGTTCCAGCACTACCACTTAGGTGCTTGCACATTATTTAACCACATGGTGCCTTGTTTCTTCACCTGTACAGTGGAGATAAGAAGAGTATCTACCTCATAAGGTCACTGTGAGGATTAATCAAGTTAATACACCAAAACATGTAGAACAGCACCTGGCTCACAGTAAGAACTCTGTAAATGTTTGCCTTTTACTTGTTCTTCAACTGTTTTGCTGTTTGTCTTTCTTTAAAAGTGCAGCCTCCAAGGCCTAAAATTTACCCTTTCCACTTCCCATTAACCCTTGCTCTTTTTTGTTCTCCATTTTCCTTCTACTTTTCTTTTTTAAAGAGGGATACAATCAGTCACTAAAATACTCCCACAGCATTTTTGAGACCAGATCATCTCAAAAAAAAAAATTCATAAAGGAAATAGAAAGTGTATTTGCCAGAAAAATTCAGAATTTAAAACACTGGCATAAAGATAATTCCTTACATTTCTATATTACTCCGTAAAGCTATAGGTTATCTCATTTGATCCTTACAACAACCCTTTGAGACCATCAGGGCAGTAAAAGAATACAAGGCAAACGAGATTAAAAGGGTTCCCTGAGGCTAAATTGCATATTTCAGGTTAGTGACAATATCTGACCAGCTCAGTTCAACAATTTATTGAACACCTGCCACAGCTTGGTCACTTGTGCTGACCTCCAAATTCCAAACGCTCTCTGCTACAAAGAGTTTACATGGTATAAAACACCTCTCAAGAGTTTCACTCAACTTGATAATCATGCTACTTAAAAAGCTACTATAGGCCAGGCGCGGTGGCTCATGCCTGTAATCCCAGGATTTTGGGAGGCCGAGGCAGGCGGATCATGAGGTCAGGAGTTTGAGACAGCCTGACTAATATGGTAAAACCCCATCACTACTAAAAATACAAAAATTAGCCAGGCGTGGTGGCGCAGGCCTGTAATCCCAGCTACTCAGGAGGCTGAGGCAGGAGAATTACTAGAACCCGGGAGGTGGAGGTTGCAGTGAGCCGAGATAGTGCCATTGCACTCCAGCCTGGGTGGACAGGGCAAGACTCCGTCTCAAAAAACAAAGAAAAGAAAAGAAAAGAAAAAAAAAAAGCTACTATAGTATCAGATAGTAGAAAGGAACAGGGATTTCCTGGCAAAAGTATGTTGGACTGCATGATCTTCAACAAATGACTTAACTACTCTATGCCAGTTTTCTTTTCTTTTGTGTTAAATTATTTTTCTTTTATAGAGATAGGCTCTCCTATGTTGCCCAGGCTGTTTTCAAACTCCTGGGCTCAAGTGATCCCTCTGCCTCAGCCTCCCAAAATGCTGGGATTACAAGCATGAGCCACCTCAACCACCAGCTAAATCAGTTTTCTCATACCTAAATGTATGTATAATACTTAGCACCAGGTAGTTGTAAGGGTTAAATGAGAGAATGAATATAAAAGCAGTTGTGAACTGTAACGTTCCATCACAGGTATCAGTTTTTTTG
The DNA here is from genome assembly GCF_001698545.2 of Rhinopithecus bieti. Lineage (NCBI taxonomy): Eukaryota > Metazoa > Chordata > Mammalia > Primates > Cercopithecidae > Rhinopithecus > Rhinopithecus bieti. Next base: position 53,856 of record NW_016817388.1, on the reverse strand, counting down.
GTTTTAATCTGATTTAGCAGTGGAATGCAAGATGGAACCTAGGTGGAGGGGAAAAAAAAAGTCTGATAGAAAAACATCTTTAGGTACTCAGCCCTTAAAAGACCTCCCAGGGAGAGTAGCAAGATTACAAAAACTCACACTGTTTCTCCTGTGGAGGGTACCCACTGAGCTAACAAAGGTAGGCCTCATGGGTCAACACCGTTCTACCAAATGTATTCTTTCCCATTTGCTCCAGCTGGTGGTAACAGGTACAGAGGGAGCAAACCAGACAGCTGGTGCCACATGAAACAGAAAGATCTGTGCTTCACTGTAAGGGAAAAAAAATGGTGGGAAATAGTGGAAGAACAAAAATTAGCAGGCAAGTGCTTGGGGCATTTCAGCTGGTAAGTGAGAGAAAGCAGCAGCCCCAAGACAGATGCAATCCACACCCTCGGTCTGCAACCAGAGAGTGGCTCACATGTCAGAAAAAAGTTTGTCTTCCCTTAGGGGAATCTTGAAGGCTGTCAATGTTCTAACCATGAGAAAACAAAAAATCTATATGGAACATTCCAACATGTGCAGGCCTGATAGGTCTCAGAGCAATGTTCTATGGGAGTCTGAGTTTTGCAGGCTTCTCACTTGGTGGACTGGGAATGCCAGTGAGAGGCATACTTTACAAGGGAGGGGAAGTGGTGTCTGAACCTGCTCAGAGACAGGCCCACTACTTAATTTAACAAGGCAGCAGAAGGCCGGGAACAGTGGCTCATGCCTGTAACCCTAGCACTTTGGGAGGCCAAGGAGGGCGGATCACCTGAGGTCAGGAGTTCAAAACCAGCCTGGCCAACAAGGTGAAACCCCATGCCTACTAAAAATACAAAAAATTAGCCGGGTGTGGTGGCGGGTACCTGTAATCCCAGCTACTCGGCAGCTGAGGCAGGAGAATCGCTTGAACCCGGAAGATGGAGGTTGCAGCGAGCTGAGGTCGTGCCACTGCACTTTAGCCCAGGTGACAGAGTGAGACTCCATCTCAGGGAAAAAAAAAAAAAAGGCAGAAGAACAGGGTGGTTAAGTAAGCCAACTGTCAGTCAAACAACCTGAGTTCAAATCCCAGCTCCACTGCTTATTTACTTAACCTGTATGATTTGGGGTTGCTTAATTTTGCTACATTGCTTAACTTTAGTAGCAACATTTCCTAACTTCGGTAGCAAAGTTGCTTAACCTGACTAAGCTTCATTTTTTGATCTGTAAAATAGCAGCGAATAGTAGAAGAATGTTGTAATGAATAAGATGTTTGTAAAACAATTAGGAAGTGCCTGGCACAAAGTGAGCAGCCAATAAATGTTGGCTATTTCAGTATTGTTTCAAAAGGCAAGTTTATTAGCTTACTTAGTTCCTAAGGCCCAGAGAATAGGATGTTAAAAGTGAAAGAAAGTGAAAACGTTTCTGTAGCATCAAACAGTAGCACATTCACTAGCAAGTGAGATAAGTTTCAAATGAAACCTTATGAACTATTTTAGGTAAGTTAAACATACACATAGAAAGACAATGACTGGCCGGGCGCGGTGGCTGAAGCCTGTAATCCCACCACTTTGGGAGGCCGAGGTGGGCGAATCACGAGGTCAGGAGATCGAGACCATCCTGGCTAACACGGTGAAACCCCGTCTCTACTAAAATACAAAACTTAGCCGGGCGAGGTGGCGGGCGCCTGTAGTCCCAGCTACTTGGGAGGCTGGGGCAGGAGAATGGCGGGAACCCGGGAGGCGGAGCTTGTAGTGAGCCGAGATCGCGCCACTGCACTCCAGCCTGGGCCATACAGTGAGACTCCGTCTCAAAAAAAAAAGAATGACTAAATACTCAGTGACTAAATACTAGAATAAGAGCTCTGTTTGGATTCTAGCTCCATCTGTTAATAGCTCTGTGCCCTTGGCTTTATGCCTCTGTTCCACATTTGTAAAATGAGGATGATAATAGTATATACCTCACAATGTTGGAGTAAGGATAAAAATAAATGAGGCAATGCCTGCCTCAGTACAGGCCTTAGTACAGTCACTACCAATGAAAAGTACTTAATAATTGGTAGGTATTGTTTCCTTTATTACCAAAAAAAAAAAAAATCAGAGGGCTATTTGTTAACCAAATTTAAAGCCTAACTCTCTGAACAAAGAAAGTAAAATATAGTGTTTTTTGAGAATCAGTTCTTGCTCTCACCAGAAGTAACTTTTCTATTTGAAGAAAATGTGTCAGTCTTTCCTAGGAAGAACTAATTTACCCAGGGTATCATAACACTTTTAGATTGGTCCACCCTACAATTTTGCTCTTACTATTGTGCTCTAACTAAACTAAGCAGAAAATTTATCTGAGGTAATTGAAAAATCTGAATTGTCTGAGAGCTATGATTAATATTCTGCCCAATTTATGATTAAGTCATAGCCATAAAATAAGGCAAATGTCTCAAAAAATTCTAGCAAAAATTAGACTACATTTGCTTAAAGATTTGTCAGTCTTACAATTCATTCCACATATTTAAAAAGTTTGCCAGTTCAGTAAAATTTAGTAGTAACAAAATAAAATGTATATTAAGTACATCAGAAAATAAAAACACACCCACTCACTTATTCATTCAAAAAACATTTCTGAATGCCTACTATGTGCTGTGTTTTAAATCAAATATACTGTATTTGTTGATTCTTACAAACTTCTTTCGTTTATCATTTTCCACATTTCATTCAAACTTTCACATAATCTGATAACACTGCAAACTGATTAAAAGAGTTAACTATATAAAAGCCCTGTCACTTTAAGAATTTGTAATTTTTTCCATTAACATTCCTCTCTGGTTTTCTGTACTTGGTCTGTGCTGTGGGATGTAGCATAAATTATCTGCCTTCAGCAAAACGAGCAGCTGAAATGTGAGGCTGCCTGACAGTGCTTGTTAAGCCATTAGCTATTGTGAGCACACACTACTAGGGATGTCTGGCTCTCAAGAGAAGTGTTTAAGTGGTTCAAAATGTAGGAGTTTGGTCATGCAGTACAAAAAAACGAGCCCAGTATTTTAGCACCATGCTTAAGGGTTAATTAACAAAAAGGATGAAAACAATCCTGGGATGTTTATCTTTAAAGAAAAGTATTACAAGTGAACGCTTTTTGATTTTGAAAGCCAGTAACAGGATAGGATGAAACCATATTTTAGCAAAATCCTTCTACCAGAGTCCAAGAATATAAGTGTATTTCTTTCTTTTTTTTTTTTTTATGAGACAGAGTCTCACTCTGTCGCCCAGGCTGGAGTAGCATGATCTCGGCTCACTGCAACCTCCACCTCCCGGGTTCAAGCAAGTCTCTGTCTCAGCCTCCAGAGTAGCTGGGATTACAGGCACCCGCCACCACACCTGGCTACTTTTTGTATTTTTAGTAGTCGGGGTTTCACCATCTTGGTCAGGCTGGTCTTGAACTCCTGACCTCGTGATCCACCCATCTTGGCCTCCCAAAGTGCTGGGATTACATGTGTGAGCCACTACGCCCAGCCAAAAATAAGTATATTTCTAAAACACAAAAGTGGTTGTTTAACTAAAAATTATTTTTAAAATATTACCTCTTTGGCCGGGTGCAGTGGCTCATGCCTGTAATTGCAGCACTTTGGGAGGCCAAGGCAGGTGGATCACAAGGTCAGGAGTTCAAGACCAGTCTGGCCAAGATGATGAAACCCCGTCTCTACTAAAAATACAAAAATTAGCCAGGCATGGTGGCAGGCACCTGTAATCCTAGCTACTCAGGAGGCTGAGGCAGGAGAATCTCTTGAACATGGGAGGCAGAGGTCGCAGTGAGCCAAGATGGCACCACTGCACTCTAGCCTAGGTGACAGATCAAGGCTCCGTCTCAAAAAAAAAATACATATATATATATTAAAAAATGTGTGTGTGTGTGTGTATATATATATATATACAAAATGTGTGTGTGTGTGTGTGTGTGTGTGTGTGTGTGTATATCCTCTTTTATTCTCCCCATATCCATTTGCTTGCACTATCTGGAATAACCTGCTATACCCCTCCACCAATCCCTTATCTCTGTACCAGGCCTTATGGAAATCCTTTTCAGCTTTGTACAGCCCAACTCAGAAGCACCCCCTCTTCCATATGCCTCCTTACCCTCATCTGCCACCCCAGAGTGTTTTCACATGGCCCCGGCTGAAAGAGAGCTCAACACCCAGAGAAATCTGGGCACTAATTCATTGCCCTTGTTACCTCTTCTGTGCCTTCTCTTAGGCAACCTTGTTTTATACTTATGGGTGTCTATATCTATCTCATCAACTCAACTTTGAGTTTATTCATTTTGCATTTCACACAATTCCTAGTTCAAATTATTAAGTGTCAGGTGAATAAGCCTGCTTAATACATTCATACTTTATGCACCTCAATTTCCTCATCTAGCAAGTGAGGCTAATAGTATCTGCCCTGCCTAAGTGGAGTCTGTTATGCCATCAAATCAGATAACATATGTGAAAGTGTTTTTGAAAACTACTGCACCTTTGTCTTAGTCCATTCAGGCTATTATTTTTAAAAATGTCTTAGACTGGGTAATATGCAAAGAAATTTATTTCTCGTAGTTCTAGAAGCGGGGAAGTCCAAGATCAAAGAGCCACAGATTCAGTGTCTGGTGATGGCTTTTGGCTTCGCAGATGTGCCTTCTTGCTGAGTCCTCACATAGTGGAAGAGCAAAAAGGCTCCCTCAAGCCTCTTTTATAAGAGCACCAATCCTATTCATGAGGGCAGAGTCCTCATGACCTTATTACCTCCCCAAAGCCCCACTACTTAATATTATTGCATTGGAGATTAGGTTTCAACATATGAATTTGGTGAGGGAACAAAAACATTCAGACCACAGTACATTCTTTGGCAAGCAATTTGGCAATATTTATCAAAAGCCTTAAATCTTTTCATTTTTTCATTTTTTCTTTTTTTTTTTTTTCTAAGAGACATGGTCAGCTGCACACAATGGCTCATGCTTGTAATCCTAGCACTTTGGGAGGCCAAGGCAGGCCAGGAGTTCGAGATCAGCCTGACCAACATGGCAAAACCCTGTCTCTACTAAAAACACAAAAATCAGCCCGGCGTGGTGGTGCATGCCTGTAATCTCAGCTACTCAGAAGGCTGAGACAGGACAGCTGCTTGAACCCAGGAGGTGGAGGTTGCAGTGAGCTGAGATTGTGCCACTGCATTCCAGGCTGGGCAACAGAGCAAGACTCCATCTCAAAAAAAAAAAAAAAGACAGAGTCTCACTCTATCACCCAGGCTGGAGTACAGTGGTATGATAATAGCTCACTGCAGCTTCAAACTCCTGGGTTCAAGCAATCCTCCCACCTCAGGTCCTGAGTAGCTAGGTCTGTAGGCATGCATCATGCCTGGCTATTTTTTTATTTTTTTGTAGAGATGGGGTCTCACTATGTTTCCCAGGCTGGTCTCGAACTCCTTGGCTCAAGTGATCCTCCTGCCTTGGCCTCCCAAAGTGCTGGGATTACAGGCATGAGCCACTGCACCTGGCCTTATCTTTTCTTATTCACTAATTATACTTCCCGTTATTAATCCTAAGGAAAAACATGTAAACATGGAAAAATTTTAAGCATAACAATGTTCAGATATTAGATCTAATAATAATGAATGTGAAATAATTTAAACATCCAACAAACGGGAATGGCTAAGTAAATTACTGCATATTAACGATGAAACACTATACAACAATTTTTAAATTATAAACATTATTTTAAAAGATGATATAATTACAAAAATGAGGAATGTTTAAGATGAAGTGTTAGCCGGGAGTGGTGGCTTACGCCTGTAATCCCAGCACTTTGGGAGGCTGAGGCGGGTGGATCACGAGGTCAGGAGATTGAGACCATCCTGGCTAACATGGTGAAACCCTGTCTCTACTAAAAATAGAGCCAGGTGTGGTGATGGGCGCCTGTAGTCCCAGCTACTCAAGAGGCTGAGGCAGGAGAATGGCCTGAACCCAGGAGGCGGAGCTTGCAGAGATCACGCCACTGCACTCCAGCCTGGGCCACAGAGTGAGACTCTGTCTCAAAAAAAAAAAGATGAAGTGTTAAACAAAAAAATGAAGCATCAAAACTGTACATCTACCTTGACAATATATAAAAAAGAAACATCAATTCACACACACACACACACACACACAAATTATTGGAAGTACACCAAAACGCTAATAAAAGTTATTCCAAGGTAAGAGAATGAGTAGTTTCTTTTTTATATTATTTTATATTTTCCAAATATTGTTAAGTACACATTACCTTGAAAATAAAGAGAGTTGGGCCGGGCGCGGTGGCTCAAGTCTGTAATCCCAGCACTTTGGGAGGCCGAGACGGGCGGATCATGAGGTCAGGAGATTGAGACCATCCTGGCTAACACGTTGAAACCCCGTGTCTACTAAAAAAAATACAAAAAACTAGCCGGGCGAGGTGGCAGGCACCTGTAGTCCCAGCTACTTGGGAGGCTGAGGCAGGAGAATGGCGTAAATCCGGGAGGCGGAGCTTGCAGTGAGCTGAGATCCGGCCACTGCACTCCAGTCCGGGTGACAGAGCGAGACTCCGCCTCAAAAAAAAAAAAAAAAAAAAAAAAGAAAGAGAGTCCGGGCATAGTGGCTCACACCTGTAATCCCAGCACTTTGGGAGGCCAAGGCAGGAGGATTGCTTGAGGTCGGGAGTTCAAGACCAGCCTGGGCATCACAGCAAGACCCTGTCTCTACAAAAATTCTTTTTAATTAGCTGGGTGTGATGGTGTGTGCCTATAGTCCCAGCTACTCCGGAGGCTTGAGTCAGGAAGATTGCTTGAACCCAGGAGTTTGAGACTGCAGCAAGCTGTGATTATGCCACTGCACTGAAGCCTGGGTGACAGAGCAAGACCTTGTCTCTCAAAAAAATTTAAAATAGGACCAGGGACCGGGCATGGTGGCTCACGCTTGTAATCCCAGCACTCTGGGAGGGCGAAGCAGGTGGATCATGAGGTCAGGAGTTCAAGATCAGCCTGCCCAATACAGTGAAAATCCATCTCTACTAAAAATACAAAAATTAGCTGGCCATGGTGGTAGGCGCCTGTAATCCCAGCTACTCGGGAGGCTGAGGCAGGATAACCACTTGAACCTAGAAGGTGGAGGTTGCAGTGAGCCAAGATAACGCCACTGCACTCCAGCCTGGGCGACAGAGCTAGACTCAATCTCAAAAAAAAAAAAAAAAAAAAAAAGTAGGACTGGGTGCAGTGGCTCACACCTGTAATCCCAGCAGTTTGGGAGGCCGAGGCAGGTGGATCATCTGAGGTCAGGAGCTCGATATCAGCCTGGCTTACGTGGTGAAACCCCATGTCTACTAAAAAAAATACAAAACATTAGCCAGGCATGATGGCAGGCACCTGTAATCCCAGCTACTCAGGAGGCTAAGGCAGGAGAATCGCTTGAACCTGGGAGGGAGGCGGAGGTTGCAGTGAACCAAGATCGCACCATTGCACTCCTGCTTGGGCAACAAGAGTGAAACTCTGTCTCAAAAAAAAATAGCGTAGGCACAGTGGCTCACACCTGTAATCCCAACACTTTGGGAGGCTGAGACAGATGGATCACCTGAGGTCAGGAGTTCAAGATCAGCCTGGCCAACATGGTGAAACCCCATCTCTACTAAAAATGCAAAAATTAGCCGGGCATGGCGGCACACCTGTATTTCCAGCTATTCGGGAGGCTGAAGCAGGAGGATATCTTGAATGCGGGAGATGGAGGCTGCGGTGAGCTGAGATTGTGCCACTGCACTCCAGCTTGGGCGACAGAGCGAGACTCCATCTCAAAAAAAAAAACAAAATAAATAAACAAATAATAAAAAGAAAGATAAACTTTCAACAGTAATTAAAAAGCTATACAAATAAATAAATTTAAGAGCTATGAATATTGTATCTTTGGATTGCATCATTTCACTATTATATAGGCTCTAGGATAGTTCATTTTCTTAAATAAAAATTAACTGGCCAGGTGCGGTGGCTCAAGCCTGTAATCCCAGCACTTTGGGAGGCCGAGATGGGTGGATCACGAGGTCAGGAGATCGAGACCATCCTGGCTAACACGGTGACTCCCCATCTCTACTAAAAATACAAAAAATTAGCCAGTCACGGTGGTGGGCACCTGCAGTCCCAGCTACTCAGGAGGCTGAGGCAGGAGAATGGCGTGAACTCGGGAGGCGGAGCTTGCAGTGAGTCGAGATCGCGCCACTGTACTCCAGCCTGGGTGACAGAGTGAGACTTCGTCTCAAAATAAATAAATAAATAAATAAATAAATAAATAAATAAACAAACAAACTAACTAACTAACTAAATCAGACTATGTTGTATTTCAGGTAGTACTTGTTAGACAACAAAAATAAAATTTAGGCCAGGCACGGTGGCTCATACCTATAATCCCAGCATTTTGGGAGGCTGAGGCAGGGGGATCACTTGAGGTCAGGAGTTTGAGGCCTGGCCAACATGGTGAAAACCTGTCTCTACTAAAATACAAAAATTAGCCGGGTGTGGTGGTGCACACCTGTAATTCCAGCTACTTGGGAAACTGAGGCACAAGAATCACTTGAACCCAGGAGGCAGAGGTTGCAGTGAGCAGAGATGGTGCCACTGCACTCCAGCCTGGGCGATAGAGTGTGACTCTGTATCAAAAATAAATAATTTCATTTAATTTAACTTAAACCAGATTTCTTTGGTCCTAATTTTAAAATAATTTCAATAATTTTAACCAGTGAGTAAAAATGTCACTCCTTTCATTTTTATTACTCAAATACATTCTCACTCACTGTAAGAACCTGTCTTCTATCTCTATAGGTGTGACATAAATGCTAGTATCATCTTTAACAGTATTTCAGAATCCAAAGCTACCCTTTCTTTCACTCACTTCTGAACATTATCCTTCTTAAGTAAAGTTGCTCTGTTTGAAAGAATCATATTTGCCCATATGTTCAACAAGCTTAAGCATTTTTCTAGATCATCATCAAATGTCAAGGTTCACAAGTTTTTCCTTTGTTTTTTTTTTTTTTTTTTTTTTTGAGACGGAGTCTCACTCTGTCGCCCAGGCTGGAGTGCAGTGGCCAGACCTCAGCTCACTGCAAGCTCTGCCTTCCTGGTTTACGCCATTCTCCTGCCTCAGCCTCCCAAGTAGCTGGGACTGCGTTAGCTGGGACTACAGGCGCCCGCCACCTCACCCGGCTCGTTTTTTTGTATTTTTTAGTAGACACGGGGTTTCACCGTGTTAGCCAGGATGGTCTTGATCTCCTGACCTCGTGATCTGCCCGTCTGGGCCTCCCAAAGTGCTGGGATTACAGGCTTGAGCCACCGCGCCCGGCCGTCACAAGTTTTTCAAATGTACTTAACGGCACTTAATGTTTCCATACTGGGGGAATTTTTTTTTTTTAAAAAGAAGAGGTGGGGCTTGGTGACTCACCCCTGTAATCCTGGTACTTTGGGAGGCCAAGACAGGTAGATCGCTTGAGCCCAGGAGTTTGAGACCAGCCTGGGCAATATAGTGAGACTTTGTCTCTACAAGAAACAATTTAAAAACTAGCCAAGCACAGTGGCATGTGACTGTAGTCCCAGTTACTGAAGAGGCTGAGGTGGAAGGACTGTTTGAGCCCAAAAGGCAGAGGCTGCAGTGAGCTGAGATCGTGCCACTGCACTCCAGCCTGGGTAACAGAGCAAGACCCTGTCTCAAAAAAATAAATAAATAAAAATAAAAAAAAGAAGAGGAAGAAAAGAAAATGTCTACTATTTGTCAGAAAATCTCATTCCATAAAGTCATGTTTCTAATGTGAATGATTTTGTGTTACCTTAAATATAAAATTCAAAATACTTGTTTTCATTTTTTCATTTTCTGGTACTTTTCATGTACTTTTTAAAACACATCTCTTACTAGAGTTTGCAATTCCCATTCTCTTTCTAGTAATATCTATATTGATTTAATTTACATAGCACTTTTACATAGTCTTTACCAAGAAGGAAAAAATCTAACTTTTAAATTTATTCCAAACCCAAATCTTGCTTTTAGAGCACTTGAATAAAAAAAAAAACTGCCTTATTTGACTATGCCATTGCTCTTTCCCAGGTTAATTTTATGACTATGTCTTTGTACTGAATTTGTTCACTCACATCTAACTGACCCAAATGCCTTATCAAGTGCCCAAATCATGTCAAGGATAAGAGCTGCTAGTGATGCTATTTTGAGAAGAAACAAAATGTACTAAAATATACCAGTTCCCACTATGCCAAAATGCACCATTTCTTTGGCACATACATGTTATGTTTTACCAATAGGAGAAACAGTGACGAGCTGACAAGGTAGTTCATGCATACAGAATGGTTTGACTATTTTGTCTATGGATTCACTGAAACCTTTCTAAAGTGTGGTTAGTACCTGAAAGCATATATTTTGTTTCACAAATGGGGAATTCTACTTGCTACCTATAGGTAATCATCAGTTCTTTGAAGGACAGGAAATGTATTTCTTTTTTTTTTTTTTTAAATTGAGATGGAGTTTTGCTCTTTCTGCCCAGGCTGAAGTGCAATGGCGCGATCTCGGCTCACTGCAACCTCCGCCTCCTGGATTCAAGTGATTCTCCTACCTCAGCCTCCCAAGTAGCTGGGATTATAGGCATGCACCACCACGCCCAGCTAATTTTTATTTAGTAGAGACGGGGTTTCTCCACGTTGTTCAGGCTGGTCTCAAACTCCCGACTTAAGGTGATCTGCCCGCCATAGCCTCCCAAAGTGCTGGGATTACAGGCATGAGCCACAACGCTAGGCCAAGAAATGTATTTCTTTTACCTTTGTACACTGAGTATCTAGCCCATTGCCTGCACATTGTAGGTGCTTAAGAAGTGTTTGTTAAACCAGTGATACCACAACACAGTTGACTTATTGAAAAGCAACTGCCAAGTTGTACCATACTGCAACAGGCAATGTGGCTAATTAGCTCAGTTTATTAACGCAAGGAACTGAGGTCAAGGACTCAATTCCCAAAACGATCTTTTGACCTTATTCTAGTCACAATTTCATACCTTGTTCTAACAAGCCATCTCTCCTATGACTGCGAGGAGAATTAGACAAGCAGAGAGAGGAAGAAATAGTTTAATACAATTCATCACTACTCTAATACAAATAATTTAGAAATTAAACAGGTAATAAATGAACTGTGCATCCTTTTGATATGAAAAATTCCAATATTTCAGTATGTAAGATTTGGTTATAAGAGTAAAATAAAAAGTTCTGGAGATAGTGGTTGCAAAACAATGTGTATGACACTGAATTGTACATTTTAAATGGTTAAATAGTAAATTTAATGTTATGTGTATTTTACCACAATAAAAAATAAAGTTAAATTATTAAAATGTGAAAACAAATTATAAGTTAACACAGCTTAAGTTAACATCCAGCAACCTCACATGTAAAATGAACAGGTAAAAAATGAAAAAAAAAAATAGAGTAAAATAATAACATTAACTGCTGATCCTTAAAGTAATACAAACATAATATACAAACCCTGTATCATTTTATTATAACTGTAAAGTTTGTCACAGAGTTCTTATGAGGATAATCGTCTTCTTGTGATTGCTATAAAAAGTCATTTAATTCAAAACATTTGGCTAATAAAAGGACTTCTGTTTTTTTGGACAAGGGAATTTCAATAAAATGTTTTGCAAAATAAAGAAAGAAAATGAATAGATACAAGACATATAGTCTTAAAATATAGCGTTTTCCAAGGACTCTCAAATAAACTTCTATTATGAACAGAGCCTATTTCAGTAGTTTGAACACAGGAGAATTTTAATTTGTTTTCAAGGTTTCACTGGCTCTAATGTCTCAGAAAAGTAAGCCAGCTTCTATCTACACATTTTCTCACTATGTAAGTGGAAATAATGCTACTTACTGCTTCATAGGGGGTGCTATGTGAATTAATTGGTTAATGTTCTTAAAGCACTGCCTAAGTACTAAATGTTATCACTAGTGTGCATTGTATATCTCTTTGCAATTATCTGCCACCTTAAAATGCTGTGGCTTGTAAAGGTGCCTCTCTCTTGGAATATTTACAAAAGGTTAAAGAAAGTTCAAGAGGAAAAAAAGCATGTAGGTTAAGGTAAGGTAGAAGAAAGGGAAATTCAAAATCTGACACGTTTATTACATGCTTTTTGTTACATCATATTACATGCTTCTTGAAATTACAGATCATTATGCTAGAAGAAAAAATTTAGTCACATACATTTTGAATTCAAAATATGCTACATAGTTTTAAGAAATCAATCTACAATAAAACTAAGCAACTGAAGTATACATTGCATTAAGATAAACTTATAATTTATTTTATTGCAATTTAATTATTAATCATAATAGTTACATGTTTAATCTTATTAGTTGAAAGAGGCTATCTGACATCAGTGAGACCAGATCCAATAATGCCTATCTTTTTTTTTTTTTTTCTGCTGTTAAAGTCTTCAAACATTTTTTGGAAGATAAATTCTTAAATGCACAGAATAAAATTTCTACTAAATTAATAAGAACAACAATAGTAGTAGTAGTAATATCTTAAGCTTACACAGTGATTTATAATTATACTAGGTAGCAAGAACTGTGAAGGTCTGAGACTTTACCTTATTCGTTTGGAAATTAGTCTGCTAGTTTCATGGGTGCTGGCAGAAGACACAAGACTCCTGGATCAAAGACAGGTGACAGTTTATTACTAATATCAATGGCAGTAGCCAGAACATCTTCATTTTCTTGTGGCAGTAGCCCAAGCCCCAGTTCCCACAGGGTTAGGAGACACCTGCACACACACTGGGTTGTATTACAGAAGACTAACCCTGAGCTTAGAAAACCTCAATCTTTCCCCTTTGCTCCAGAGAAAGACATTCTCTCTTCCAAGGCTGTTTGCTATACCAACATTCATGAAAAAAAAGTCCAGAATAAGAGGCTAGCAGTGCCTCTGCTCACAAGACATGCATAAATGTTAGAGAACCAAGGAGAGTTATGTCCCAATACTAGGGTGACCATATATCCTAGTTTGCTTGTGACAGTCTTAACCAATACTAGTTGTCTCAGTTAATTATTAACACCACCTCTTTTCACTCTTGCAGGTGTACCAGTTTGGACAAGAAATTATATAGCTACCACACTTATAATCTTTTTTTTTTTTTTTTTTTTTTTTTTTTTTT